>NC_088415.1:55310815-55418315 GCF_034236695.1 Oncorhynchus nerka
GACTTACAAATAGATGTTTAGCAATGACCAACAACCAACTTGACAGACCTTGAAGAATTTTCAAAATAATGTGCAAATATTGTACAATCCATGTGTGCAAAGCTCCTAGATTTACCCAGAGACTCACAGCTGTAATCGCTGCCAAAGGTGATTCTAACATGTATTGACTCAGGTGTGTGAATACTTATGTAAATGAGATATTTTAGTATTTCAATTAAAATTTGCAAAGATTTCTGAAAACATATTTTCACTTTGTCATTATGAGGTATTGTGCGTAGATCGGTGAGAAATTATTTTAATACATTTTGAATGCAGGCTGTAACACAAGAAACGTGGAATAAGTCAAGGGCATAAATGTCACGACTTCTGCGGAAGTCCTCTCCTTGTTCGTTCGGCGGTCGACGTTACCGGCTTTCTAGCCATCGCCGCTCCATTTTCCATTTATCCATTTGTATTGTCTTGTTTTGAACACCTGGTTTTCATTCCCCAATTACGCTGCATGTATTTATTCCTCTGATCCCCCTCATGTCTTTGTGTGATATTGTGTGTGTGTTACGTGTTTTTTGAAACGCTGGAGTTCGTTATTTCCGTGTTATTTCACGAAGCTTGTTTGAATTGTTTAACATCATGTTTTGTGACTGTTTTTGCTTTACACGTTGCCTTGTTTGGCTGGAGGTTTTTGACACAGCTGCATCTGTCTAATCTTTCTCCTGACAAAATAAAGTGTGCGCCTGTTCACAATTCTCTGCTCTCCTGCACCTGAATTCACCACAAGTAAGCACACACCTGACAATAAATACTTTTTAAGGGCACTATGTAAAAAACGGCTTCATAATTCATAAAGGTCATGTTAACTGACATATTCTCACAGAACAAAACGGATACAATCTCCTAAGACTGTGTTAACCTCTGACCTTATTGTTGTTGTTTATCCCAAAACTATTTTCTTTCCACATTCATTTTCCCATTGGAAAGGCTGAACGAACCGGTTTTTAGAACTACAAGCTGGCAGCTCTATGGCTAGAACTTTCTTATTGGGGATAAAAACAGATTACCTTAATTTTTTCAATTCAATATTCCATGTAACAAATCAAATATTAAACCACATATTCATCTCATATTTCAGTTCATGAAATACGGGACCAACTTTACATGTTGCGTTTATATTTTTGTTCAGTATATTTAGGAATAGCTTATTATTAGCCACCCATTCTAAAACTGACTGCAGCTTTTTGTTAAGGGTTGCAGTGATTTAACTTGCTGTGGTAGTATAATGTTGAGTCATCAGCGTACATAGACAAACACACTTTATTCAAGGCTAGTGGTAGGACATTAGTAAAAATAGAGAAGAGTAGAGTGCCAAGACTGCTGCCTTGAAGTATACCACACTTTACCTGGTTTATGTTAGCATCTTCTACTAAGGATTACCGTTTTGGTCCTATACCTACTGAGATTTCAGATATCCACAAAGGACGGCGTCAATATGTACACTACTTGTCAAAAGTTTTAGAACACCAACTCATTCAAGGGTTTTTTGATATTTGTACTATTTTCTACATTGTATAATAATAGTGAAGACATCAAAACTATGAAATAACACATATGGAATCATGTAGTAACCAAAAAAAGTGTTCAACAAATCTAAATATATTTTATATTTGAGATTTTTCAAATAGCCACCCTTTGCCTTGATGACAGCTTTGCACACTTGGCATTCTCTCAACGAGCTTCACCTGGAATGCTTTTCCAACAGTCTTGAAGGAGTTCCCACATATGCTGAGCACTTGTTGGTTGCTTTTCCTTCACTCTGCAGTCCAACTCATCCCAAGTCATCTCAATTTGGTTGAGGTCAGGGGATTGTGGAGGCCAGGTCATCTGATGCAGCACTCCATCACTCTCCTTCTTGGTCAAATAGCCCTTACACAGCCTGGAGGTGTGTTATGTCATTGTCCTGTTGAAAAACAAATGATAATTTCACTAATCCCAAACCAGATGGGATGTCAATGCAGAGGTAGCCATTCTAGTTAAGTGTTTACTTTTATTTGACCTTTATTTAACTCGGCAAGTCAGTTAAGAACAAATTATTATTTCAATGACGGCCTAGGAACAGTGGGTTAACTGCCTGTTCAGGGGGAGAACGACAGATTTGTACCTTGTCAGCTTGGGGATTTGATCTTGCAACCTTTCAGTTACTAGTCCAACGCTCTAACCACTAGGCTACGCACACACCATAAACACCTCCTCCTTCATGCTTTACGGTGGGAAATACACTACCGGTCAAAAGTTTTAGAACACCTACTCATTCAAGGGTTTTCTTTATTTTGACTATATTCTACATTGTAGCATAATAATGAAGATATCAACACTTTTAAATAACACATATGGAATCATGTAGTAAACAAAAAAGCATTGAACAAATCAATATTTTATATTTGAGATTCTTCAAATAGCCACCCTTTGCCTTGATGACAGTACACTCTAGGCATTCTCCTAACCAGCTTCATGAGGTACTCACCTGGAATGCATTTCAATTAACAGCTGTGCCTTCTTAAAAGTTAATTTGTGGAATTTCTTTCCTTCTTAATGCGTTTGAGCCAATCAGTTGTGTTGTGACAAGGTAGGGGGGTATACAGAAGATAGCCCTATTTGGTAAAAGACCATCAAGCGCTATGATGAAACTGGCTCACATGAGGACCGCCACAGGAATGGAAGACCCAGAGTTACCTCTGTAGCAGAGGATAAGTTCATTAGAGTTACCAGCCTCAGAAATTGCAGCCCAAATAAATGCTTCATGGAGTTCAAGTAACAAACACATCTCAACATCAACTTTTCAGAAGAGACTTTTATAGGCCATCTTACATGCAGTTCTCATACAATCATGACCTGAAAAGCATGACACACACACACACACACACATGGAGGAGCCTTCCTCCTCCTCCATGTGCGTGTGTGTGTCAGGAGAGAGGAGGAGGAGGATGGGGAGCTGTTCATAAGTGGTGAGTGAGATCCCCAAGGCCAGTATTCATTCATCATCTCATCACAAATTTTCTCCCCTCTAGTCGTACCCCTCCCATTCTCCCTCCCCCCTCTCTTCCTTGCTCTGACATAACATTTACATAAGTAGTCAGACACAATACTTTGTTGAAGCACCTTTGGCAGCGATTACAGCCTCTGATCTTCTTGGGTATGACGTTACAAGCTTGGCACACCTGTATTTGGGGAGTTACTCCAATTCTTTTTTACAGATAATCTCAAGCCCTGTCAGGTTGGATGGGGAGTGTCGCTGCACAGCTATTTTCAGGTCTCTCCAGAGATGTTCGATTGGGTTCAGGTCCGGGATCTGTCTGGGTCACTCAAGGACATTCAGAGACGGATGCCAAAGCAACTCCTGCGTTGTCTTAGCTGTCTGCTTAGGGTCGTTGTCCTGTTGGAAGGTTTTGCCCCAGTTTGCCCCAGTCTGAGGTCCCTCCATTCATCTCTCCCTCTATCCTGACCAGTCTCCCAGTCCCTGCTGCTGAAAAACATCCCCACAGCATGACGCTGCCACCACCAGGTTTCACCGTAGTGATGGTGCCAGGTTTCCTCCACATGTGACGCTTGGCATTCAGGTCAAAGAGTTGAATCTTAGTTTCATCAGACCAGAGAATCTTGTTTCTCATGGTCTGAGAGTCCTTTAGGTACCTTTTGGCAAACACCAAGTGGGCTGTCATGTGCCTTTTACTGAGGAGTGGCTTCTGTCTGGCCACTCTACCATAAAGACCTGATTGGTGGAGTGCTGCAGAGATGGTTGTCCTTCTGGAAGGTTCTCCCATCTCCACAGAGGAACTCTACAGCTCTGTCAGAGTGACCATTGGGTCCTTGACCAAGGCCCTTCTCCCTGATTGGTCAGTTTGGCCGGGTGGCCAGCTCTAGGGAGAGTCTTGGTGGTCCAAACTTCTTCAATTTAAGAATGATGGAGGCCAATGTGTTCTTGGGGACCTTCAATGCTGCAGAAATGTTTTGGTACCATTCCCCAGATCTGTGGATCGACACAATCCTGTCTCGGAGCTCCAAGGAATAATTCTGTTGACCTCATGGCTTGGTTTTTACTCTTACATGCACTGTCAACTGTGGGACCTTACAGGTGTGTGCCTTTCCAAATCATGTCCAATCAATTGAATTTACCACAGGTGAATTTACCACAAGTTGTAGAAACATCTCAAGGATGATCAATGGAAACAGGATGCACCTGAGCTCAATTTTGAGTCTCATAGCAATGGGTCTGAATACTTACAGTATGTAAATAAGGTATTTCTGTTTTTTATATTTAATACATTTGTAAACATTTCTCGAAACCTTTTTTTGCTTTGTCATTATGGGTTATTGTGTGTTGATTGGTGAGGGAAAAAAATACTTCATACATTTTAGAATAAGTCTGTAATGTAATAACAAAATGTGGAAAAAGAGAAGGGGTCTGAACACTTTCAAAATGCCCTGTATATATACCCTGCATACTAATGCCCTGGCCAGGTTATGGTTTAACCCAGCTTGGTCTACCAATCTAATCTAATTAAAAATAGATCATATCATGGTAATCATTTCTATGACTCATTTACACAGTGTACAAAACATTAGGAATACCTTCCTAATATCGAGCTGCACCCCCTTCATTCGTCGAGGCATGGACTCTACAAGGTGTCGAAGGGATGCTGGCCCATGTTGACTCCAGTGCTTCTCACAGTTGTGTCAAGTTGGCTGGATGTCCTTTGGGTGGTGGACCATTCTTGATACACACAGAAAACTATCAGCATTGTAGTTCTTGACACAAACCGGTACACCTGGCAGCTACTGCCATACCCCATTCAAAAGCACTTTAATATTTTGTCTTGCCCATTCATCCTCTGAATGGCACACACACACAATCCATGTCTCAATTGTCTCAAGGCTTAAACATACTTATTTAACCTGTCTCCTCCCCTTCATCTACACTGATTGAAGTGGATTTAACAGGTGACATCAATAAGGGATTATAGCTTTCACCTGGTAAATCTGTCATGGAAAGAGCTGTTCCTAATGTTTTGTACACTCAGTGTATGACAGACTGGGAATAGACTATCATCTAATTCCTCAACTCTGAGAAACAGCAGTCATTCATAACGCATTGTTTAGAATGCTAGCTCTGGTAAATAGTGAATTAGTTTGATAAATTCCAAGTATGTGAGGATTTGTACTGGTATGTGTTTGGACTCAAAGGACATGACCAGTGGATGTTGAACATGTTGGTCAGATATTCTAAATGAATGAGGGTCAGATAGACCAGCCCTCAATGGTCGTTTTAATCCCAGATTATCTCCTGAGTCCAATCCTGAAACAGGACAAAATTGGCAAAAGAAAGGGATTATTTGTCCATTGGTGTAGGGAATGTTGGTTGGGGGAGAAGGCATGTTCATCATGCTCTCACGCACACTCAAGTGTGGGCACAGCTTTGTTTTCAGAACTTTTTGGAGCATAAAAATATTTGCCCATGTGCCTCACGAGTGGCGCAGTAGTCTAAGGCAGTGCTTGAGGTGTCACTACAGACCTGGGTTAGATTCCAGGCTGTGTCACAACCAGCCGCGACTGGAAGATGCATAGGGTGGTGCACAATTGGCCGAGCACTGTCTGGGTTAGGGGAGGCTTTGGCTTGGGGGGCTTCACTTGTCTCATTGTGCTCTAGCAACTCCTTGTGGCTGGCCGGGCGCCTGCAGGCTGACTGCGCTTGTCAGCTGAATGGTGTTTCCGCCAATAAATTTGACCATTAAAAATCCTATTTTCCCTAATCATAACCCCAATACTCCTATCCCTCTAGTGAGATAACATAGAACTGTTTTAATATTGGCATACCACGGATCATTTGGCTATTTGATTTTGAATTTTAGGATCCCTTTAAGCATAAAAAATTATATTTAAAAATTATTTGATAACATATTGAATTTGGCCTTAGCTAATATAGCCCATACTATAGCATTGAATAACACATTAATAGATGGCAAAAAAGACAGTCAAAAATAGATCATAAGAAATCCTCCAACCAGGATTTCTGTAAAACCAGGGAAATATGAGTCCAAAAAAACAAAAACATTTTGTGAGCTTTCTTATATCTCCTAGATATACAGTGCATTCGGATAGTACTCAGACCCCTTGACTTTTTCCACATTTTGTTAGTTTACTGCCTTATTATAAAATTGGTTAAATTCGTTTTTTTCCCTCATCAATCTACATACAACACCCCATAATCACAAAGTGTATACTATATTTGTTTACATCTCCGTTAGTGAGAATTCCTCCTTTGCCAAGGTAATCCATCCTTCTGACAGGTGTGGCATATCAAGATGAATAAACAGAATGATCATTACACAGGTCCACCTTGTGCTGGGGAAAATAAAAGGCCACTCTAAAATATGCAGTTTTGTCACACAACACAATGCCACAGAGATCTCTAGTTTTGAGGGAGTGCGCAATTGACATGCTGTCTGCAGGAATGTCCACCAGTGCTGATGTCAGAGAATTTAATGATAATTTATCTACCGTTAGCTGTCTCCAACGTTGTTTTAGAGAATTTGGTAGTACGTCCAACCGGACTAAAAACCGCAGACCAAGTGTAACCACACAAAGCCCTTTTGTGGGGAAAAACTCATTCTCTTTGGCTGGGCCTGGCTCCCCAGTGGGTGGGTCTATACCCTCCTAGGCCCACCCATGGCTCCGCCCCTGCCCAGTCATGTGAAATTCAGAGATTAGGGCATAATGAATTTATTTCAATTGACTGATTTCCTTATATGAACTGTAACTCAGTACATTCTTGAAATTGTTGCGTGTTGCATTTACATCTTCATTATAGATGGTCTTTCTGCCTCTCTGTCTGACTACCTCTCTCACATATTCCAGGGGCCAATATTCTGCAGTCCTAAACTCACTGGCCAGTACTGCACAACTTCTCCGTATTTAACTTCTCGGTTTTTACCGGAAATGTTCTGTTTCCTGGCAGTACAAGTGTGGCACCATGTTATGGTATTCTGCTGATGGTATTCCACTAAAAAGCCACCTACATCACCATAAATATATGGTTGCAGAACAATGTACCTTCACAATCACGGCTTCAACAAAACAAACACCACAAAAACAACATTTACTTCTCTCTTTTACCATTTTTATAAACAAACAAACATTATGGGGCCACACTGTTGACCAATTGAAGATAAGGACTGAGTGCCTGTAATTTACCCCCCTCCTCTCTTCCTCCCCTCACTGCGTAGCATTTCAACTAGATGGCCTCTGTGTGTCACATACAGAGATCCCCAACAGAGTAGATACAATAGCAGAGAGTACCACAGATGAGAGATGATTAAACAGAGCTTTGGGAGCTGTGGGACTCAATCAGGATTATGATTTTGGTATGTTATAATATTATCTCTGTTTAGTTTAGTTAGCGTGAGTAGGCCTTGCTGTGAGCAGAGTGCATTACACTCTTAGAAAAAAAGTTTCCATGTAGAACAAAAAGTGTTCTGTCACTTGCTTCATATTTGGAACCCTTAAAAGTTTGATATGGAACCCTTTTATAGGGTTCTTTGATCAGAACACTAAGGGTTCTTCATCACAGAACCAAAATTGGTTCCATATAAAACCCTGTATGGTGCCGTTTATGAAATATGGCTACTACTAATGAATAATTATTTTTTAGCAAAGAATATAATATAATAAACAAGTAATGGACAAAAGAATAGCAGCATAGTTTTGAAATAGTATTGTCATTATATGCAAACATAGTTTAGAAATATGCACTGGGGGCCAGGGAGGCATCTCTGTTTAAATAATGGACCACGCCAATCTTGGTACCAACTCTAACTTCTTTATGGAACAGTCAGCTACAGTACGGGTTGTTGCCTGGCTGGTTCCTGAGGAGATTAAAAAATGAGCACTAACATGAGTTAATCTTCAGAAATAAGCATTTGTAAATCTGCCAAAATGAATACGAAATGCTATGCAAACATATAATTATTATGATGTAGAAGAACAACTTACATGTAGCTGTTGTCAGAAGCAGCCAAAAGAGAGATCCTTTGCCTCTGATAGTTGGTTAGTTCCAGACTGAGCAAAACATAGATAGTGTTAAAAGTCATAGAATGATTAACTAGGCTACTGAATCTCCCAGACGTATTATACATAATTTATTATAACTAATTTAGATACATACCTGCTCAGCCAGCTAACTGCCCATTACATACATTCAACAGGGGTCAGCAACAGTCTAATGGCTTCATGAAACCTAATAGTTCCCTCATCTGACTCCACACTGAAACACTGAAATTAAAGTAACAATTAGCTAATTGCCAATGTCAAGCTTGGTCTGTAGCTCTATATGGCATATGCCATAATACAAATAAAGTTTATTTGTAAGAGTTAGCTGGCTAGCTTGTAAAAAGGCAAATTAAAGTTGCCTAGCTTTTTCCTGAGCTAGCTATCTTACAAACGGTACTCAAATTCTAATACAACTTTATTTAGCCTATAGTTTATCATTTGACTTTGGCTTAATTTATTTGAATAAAAAAATCAACTATGCTTACCTTAATACATTGAAAAATAACGACCTTATTGTTAGGCTATTTGCAAGTTCAACCACTGTCCTTGTACAACCATCATCCTCTTGCCTCATCATGCTGGAATGGCAGTTGGTTTTTGAATCGGAATGGCAGTAAAAATTTGAATTGACCAAAAGGTTCTATAGAACCCCTTTTATTTCTTTATTTTTTTATTAAACACATTCTTTTCTCTTGCTTCTAGCTAGCTTTTAGTTCGCAACAGCACGGGTTGTATGAACCTTTCTGTTTGCCACTCTGACCTCGGTAACAATGTTGCAAAATAAGAATGAGATCTCCCACTGCCATAAAGAGTTAACGGTGTCAGACGTCAGCTAAACGTCAGGCGAAATCATGCAGCAGCATCATTAATATGGACATATATGTTTATTTATTTATTTTATTTCACCTTTATTTAACCAGGTAGGCAAGTTGAGAACAGTGAGGGAGATAAGTGTTTCCAGTTTCAGAGATCTTTGTAGTTCGTTCCAGTCATTGGCAGCAGAGAACTGGAACTGGAATGTCAATGCAAAACAGCTAATACTGATGAATTGCTGCATCAGATGACCTGGCCTCCACAATCACCCAACCTCAACCCAATTGAGATGGCTTGGGATGAGTTGTAGGAAAAGCTAAGGAAAAGCAGCCAACAAGTGCTCACCATATGTGGGAACTCCTGTTGAAAAAGCATTCCAGGTGAAGCTGGTTGAGAGAAGGCCAAGAGTGTACAAGGCTGTCATCAAGGCAAAGGGTGGCTGCTATGAGTTATTTCATAGTTTTGATATCTTCACTGTTAATCTATCATGTAGAAAATAGTAACATTAAAGAAAAACCCTTGAAAGAGGAGGTGTGTCCAAACTTTTGACTGGTACTGTATATAGAACCTTTATTAGTTAAGTGTTCTTAAATCTCATCCAAATAACCAAAAGGTTCTATTTAGAATTCCAAATAACTGTTTTTTCTAAGTGGACAGTATGGCCTGTGTGTGTGTGTGCCTGTGCTAGTGTGTGTGTGTCTGCTTGCTTGTTCCGTGCTTTTGTATGCGTTCTGTAGGTGCACACAGGCATTTATGTGCGTGTGTGTCATCACACGCCCCAATCTGGGAATCCTGAGCACACAGCTGTATGTAGGATTACCATTACTGTAATATAATCCCAAAGCTTGTTAAAATGTTAAGATAATACGAAATGCCATTTTCCCCTCATGGGGCTAAATGCTCCTAGGTTATTTTATTTCCTGGGCTGTATTAAAGGGGCAATCTGCTGTTAAAATAACAACAAAGGCACCACCCTGACTCTGTTTTGGTAAACAACGGAGTGATGGTGCTGGAAAAATGCAACCACTCTCAAATTCATAGACAGCTATGGATGCAAGTACTGACCATCAATAGTTTGAGGATATACAGTGTTACAGTGATACAGTTGTAAAGCAAGCTTATATTTTGGGTTCTGATGGGATACGACAGTGGAACTAAGCTCATCATTATAAGTTATATTCCTCAATAATTAATACAGTGCATTCGGAAAGTATTCAGACCACTTGACTTTTCCACGTTTTGTTACGTTACAGCCTTATTCTAAAATGTATTAAATGTTTTTTTTCTTCTTTCTCATCAATCTACACACAGTACCCCATAATGACAAAGGAAAAACTGTTTACATTTTTACTAATGACAATTTAAAAAAAACTGAAATCACAGTACAGTCATTGCCAAAAGTTTGGAGAATGACACAAATATACATTTTCACAAAGTCTGCTGCCTCAGTGTCTTTAGATGTTTTTGTCAGATGTTACTATGGAATACTGAAGTATAATTACAAGCATTTCACAACTGTCAAAGGCTTTTATTGACAATTACATGAAGTTGATGCAAAGCGTCAATATTTGCAGTGTTGACCCTTCATTTTCAAGACCTCTGCAATCCGCCCTGGCATGCTGTCAATTAACTTCTGGGCCACATCCTGACTGATGGCAGACCATTCTTGCATAATCAATGCTTGGAGTTTGTCAGAATTTGTGGGTTTTGGTTGTCCACCCGCCTCTTGAGGATTGACCACAAGTTCTCAATGGGATTAAGTTTCCTGGCCATGGACCCAAAATATCTATGTTTTGTTCCCCAAGCCACTTAGTTATCACTTTTGCCTTATGGCAAGGTGCTCCATCATGCTGGAAAAGGCATTGTTCATCACCAAACTGTTCCTGAATGGTTGGGAGAAGTTGCTCTCGGAGGATTTGTTGGTACCATTCTTTATTCATGGCTGTGTTCTTAGGCAAAATTGTGAGTGAGCCCACTCCCTTGGCTGAGAAGCAACCCCACACATGAATGGTCTCAGAATGCTTTACTGTTGGCATGACACAGGACTGATGGTAGCGCTCACCTTGTCTTCTCCGGACAAGCTTTTTTCCAGATGCCCTAAACAATCGGAAAGGCGATTCACCATAGAAAATGACTTTACCCCAGTCCTCTGCAGTCCAATCCCTGTACCTTTTGCAGAATATCAGTTTGTCCCTGAGGTTTTTCCTGAAGAGTGGCTTCTTTGCTGCCCTTCTTGACACCAGGCCATCCTCCAAAAGTCTTCGCCTCACTGTGCGTGCAGATGCACTCACACCTGCCTGCTGCCATTCCTGAGCAAGCTCTGTACTGGTAGTGCCCCGATCCTGCAGCTGAATCAACTTTAAGAGATGGTCCTGGCGCTTGCTGGACTTTCTGGGGTGCCATGAAGCCTTCTTCACAACATTTGAACCGCTCTCCTTGAAGTTCTTGATGATCCGATAAATGAATGATTTAGGTGCAATCTTACTGGCAGTAAAATCCTTGCCTGTGAAGCCCTTTTTGTGCAAAGCAATGATGATGGCCCGAGGAAGAACAATGATTCCAAGCATCATCCTCCTTTTGAAGCGTCTAGTCTGTTATTCGAACTCAATCAGCATGACAGAGTGATCTCCAGCCTTGTCCTCGTCAACTCTCACACCTGTGTTAACGAGAGAATCACTGACATGATGTCAGCTGGTCCTTTTTTGGCCGGGCTGAAATGCAGTGGAAATGTTTTTTGGGGATTCAGTTCATTTTCATGGCAAAGAGGGACTTTGCAAATAATTGCAATTCATCTGATCACTCTTCATAACATTCTGGAGTATATGCAAATTGCCATCATTATAACCTGAGGCAGCAGACTTTGTGAAAATGAATATTTGTGTCATTCTCAAAACTTTTGGCCACGACTGTACATAAATACTCAGACCCTTACTCAGTACTTTGTTGAAGCACCTTTGGCAGTGATTACAGTCTTCTTGGGTATTACGCTGCAAGCTTGCAACACCTGTATTTGGGGAGTTTCTTCAGATAATTTTATTTCTCATGGTCTGAGTGCTTTTTGGCAAACTCCAAACGGGCTGTTATGTGCCTTTTTACTGAGGAGTGGCTCCCATCTGGCCACTCCACCGTAAAGGCCTGATTGGTGGAGTGCTGCAGAGACGCTTGTCCATCTGGAAGGTTCTCCCATCTCTACAGAAGAACTCTGGAGCTCTGGAACACCTCCTTGACCAAGATCCTTCTCCACGATTGCTCCGTTTGCCGGGTGGCCAGCTCTAGGAAGAATCTTGGTGGTTCCAGACTTCTTCCATTTAAAAATGGAGGCCACTGTGTTCTTGGGGACCTTCAATGCTGCAGATCCCCAGATCTGTGCCTCGACACAACCCTGTCTCGGAGCTCCACGGTCAAATCCTTCGACCTCATGGCTTGGTTTTTGCTCTTACATGCACTGTCAACTTTGGGACATTATAGAGACAGGTGTGTGCCTTTCCAAATCAGATCCAATCACTTGAATTTACCACAGGTGGACTTCACTCATCATCTCAAGGATGCACATTAGATCCATTTTGAGTCTAATAGCAAAGGGTCAGAATACATATAAAAATAATATATTTATGTTTTTTTATTTTTAATACATTTGAAAAAATTTCAAAAACATGGTTTTCGCTTTGTCATTATGGGGTATTGTGTGTAGATTGATGATTGACATATTTTAGAATAAGGCTGTAACGTAACAAAATGTGAAACAATTAAAGGGGTCTGAATACTTTCTGAATGCACTGTATATACAGTACCAGTCAAAAGTTTGGATACACCTACTCATTCAAGGGTTTTTCTTTATTTTTACTATTTTTTTCATTGTAGAATAATAGTGAAGACATAAAAACTATGAAACAACACATATGGAATCAAAAAAAAGTGTAAAACAAATCACACTTAGCATCCTCTCAACCAGCTTCACCTGGAATGATCATCCTTGAGATGATGAGTGAAGTCCACCCCATCACACCTCCTCCTCCATACTTCACGGTGGGAACCACACACGCAAAGATAATCCGCTCACCTACTCTGCGTATTACAAAGACACCGCAGTTGGAACCAGAAATCTCAAATTTGGTGTCATCGGACCAAAGGACAGATTTCCACCGGTCTAATGTTAATTTCTTGGCCCAATCATGCATTTATTTGGTCTGTAATCTGAGGTGCAGTTAACTCTAATGAATTTATCCTCTGCAGCAGAGGTATCTCTGGGTCTTACATTCCTGTGGCGGTCCTCTTGAGAGACAGTTTCATCATAGTGCTTGATGGTTTTTGTGACTGCACTTGAAATTTTCCAGACTGATCTTCATGTCTGAAAGTAATGATGGACTGTCGTTGTCTTTGTTTATTTGAACTGTTCTTGCCATAATATAGACTTAGTCTTTTACCAAATAGAGCTATATTCTGTTAACCACCTCTACCTTGCCACAACACAACTGATTGGCTCAAATGCATTAAGTAGTAAAGAAATTCCACAAATTAACTTTTAAGAAGGCACTCCTGTTAATTGAAATGCATTCCGGATGTCTACCTTATGAAGCTGGTTGAGAGAATGCCAAGCATGTGCAAAGCTGTCATCAAGGAAAAGGGTGACTACTTTAAAGAATGTCTATATAAAATATATTTTGATTTGTTTAACACTTTTTTTGGTTACAACGTGATTCCATATGTGTTATTTCATAGTTTTGTTGTCTTCACTATTATTCCACAATGTAGAAAATTGTAAAAATAAAGAAAACCCCTTTGTTTAAATTATTTAAATGTCCAGAAATGGATGTACCAATTTCAGATTGGCTACTACAGTAGCTTATTTATCAGGTTTATACCGATATCTATTGTCTATTGTTTAATCTCCCCACAGGTACTCTAATTATCAAGTGCTATCTTGCAATAGGTGTAAATGAATCTAAATATGAGCAGGCAGGTAGACCTGTAATGAAAAAGCCCTCAAGTTTGGTGCAAGCTTTCATAATTAAGAGCAAGAGAGAACCTTTTTCAGTCCCCTCATCCGCCACCTCATGATCATACATTTGACATCTCAACTATGGGCCCTGGTCAAAAGTAGTGCACTACATAGGGGATAGGGTGTCATTTAGGAAGCAGGCCCAGTCTGCTCTGCTGTAGGCTTGGTAACAGCAGCAGGTGTGTGCACCTGTTAAGTTTACCTAGGATTAGGATTAGAAAGGATCTCAGTATGTCACAGGAATCTGACTTTCTCTGTATTCACACACATTCTGCCTGCAGAGAACTGGAACTGGAGGGACATGTGTGTGTGTGCTTGTGTGTGTGTATGTCTGGGGCTGTCAGCGTTGAGTGGAAAACACGTAATTAGAGTTTCCATCTAATAGATCTAAAGTTGCCAAATTTTAAGACATATCTATCCCTCTCCGTCACAGTCCTTCACAGGTGTGTGTCAGGCAGGCCAACAGCCCAGACAGTCTGGCAGGGTCGCAGGTTGGCAGCTGTGGGTCGTTGGGCATATAATTGAATACCTGTATTAGAACTTTAGAATAGACATTGAGATCCTCGCAACATGACAAAAAATCATGCATCTTGGTAAAGGAAAACTTTAATAAAATAACTCAGAAAATATAATACAAACGTCGTATGAGTGAGACCACTTAACCAAACCGTGAAGCTATACAACTTAGTGCAGACAGGCAACTAAACATAGTCAAGATCCCACAACTAACAATGGAGAAAATGGCTACCTAAATATGATCCGCAATCAGAGACAATGATAAACAGCCGTCTCTGATTGGGAATCATATCAGGCCAACATAGACATACAAAAACCCTAGATGACAAAAACCCTATCCATACAAAAACTAGAGTACCCACCCTAGTCACACCCTGCCCTAACCAAAATATACAGAAAAACAGAGATATCTAAGGTCAGGGCGTGACAACAATATTGCATAAAACAATGCATTTGTAGATATATCTGCATAATATGTTAGTTAGCTAGCTAGCCAGACAGTTTTTGATTCCATTATTTTATTTTTTATTAACTGTCAATATAACAACATTCCATATTAATAATGGCTGTCGGTGGCTGTTGGGTTTGGGTGAATGGCTATGAGTGGCTCTGTGGTCACATGCAGGGAGGATCCAGGAGGCCTCATTTTACCTGATTACACACATTGTCATGGTAACGAAGCTCAGCACACGAGTGTGTCCGGTTCCCTTGACCCTGGTGTGAAGCAGTAAGTCTCACCCTCTCCATCACACACATGCAAGTGTTTATTTCTTTATTATTTGCCTTCTGTCCCCTTACAGCCATCCTGTTGTGAGTGTGTGTCAGTGTGTGTGTGTGTGGTGTATGTGTGTGTGATTGCATACATACCTGTGTGCGTAAGCATGTGTTTGCTTGTGTGTCTGTGTGTCTGTGTACAGTATGTGTAACACCACAGATCAATAACCAAAATATCCTTAATCAATCAAATCAATCAATCAAATGTATTCATAAAGCCCTTTTTACATTAGCCGATGTCACAAAGTGCTATACAGAAACCCAGCCTAAAACCCCAAGCAGCAGGCAATGCAGATGTAGAAGCACGGTGGCTAGGAAAAGCTCCCTAGACTCCCTTAATGTGTCTCCACATCCCCCTCCTTTCCCTCCCCACTTCCAAGGCCAGTGGTTTTTCCCTCCTCTTGTTGTCTCCTCCATCTTTTTTGCGGTTGCCTGTCTAATTGTTGGTAGGTCTTTAATCCTGCCAGATCCCAGTAATGCAGCACAGTGCAGTGTAGCGTGGCCCGGTCCGCTCCTAATAGGATCTAGTGTATTAACCCTCAGGACAATACTGCCAGCTGTCGCAGACTAGAGCCCCCTACTGGCCGTAGAGAGAGGGAGGTAAAGAGGGAGAAAGGGAGGGGGTGGAGAGAGAGAGAGAGAGAGACAGAGAGAACGTGTGTATGCCTGGAGAGTGTGATGTTCTTAGTCCTGTGTGGAATGACAGAGAGAGCAGCTCATGGAGTGCTAAAGTGCTTTATCCAAAGAGAGGACAACTGCCTTTCTCCCTACTACTTTTTCTGCAAACCTATATCTATTCCACTCACTCCTCCTTCTATCTATATCTTCCTCTTCTTAGTTATTTTTCTCTCTTTAATCACTTTTCAGTCCCTCCTTTCTCTCCCCGGCTCTTTGTTTCTGTCTTTCACCCAACCCTCTCCTGCCGTCCAGTCTGTTACCTCTCTACTGGCTCTATATGGTTGACTGAGTGACCGACCAGGGACTCAGGGACCAGTGGAGTGAGTGTCTGTGTCCGGGACTGTGGAGGACTTTCCGGGAGAGTCAGGATGGCGGTGAACTTTGCGGAGGTGCGGGGTCGGGTGAAGAATGTGTGTGCGCAGAACGGGCTCCTCATCCTGTCTGTGTTGGCTGTGGTCATTGGCTGTATGATGGGGTTCCACCTGCGGGGCAAGCAGCTCTCTGACCAGGTCAGTGTCAAAACTAACACCTGCAGGGTGTCCTGTTCCTTCAACCAACCAACACCCTCCCTTGTTGACCTGAAACACCCTGGGTCTCCTGTTCCCTTAGCCCCCAACCCCCCACCCACGGCAGGTAGCTTAGTGGTTAGAGCATTGGGCCAGTAACCGCAAGGTTGCTAGATCAATTCCCCGAGCTGACTAGGTAGAAATCTGTCATTCTCCTCCTGAACAAGGCAGTTAACCCACTGTTCCTAGACTGTTGTTGTAAATAAGAATGAGTTCTTGACTTGCCCAGTTAAATAAAAAAATAAAAATCCCTGCTCCTTACAAATGTGGTGCCTCTAAAGTCCTTGACCCACTACTCTGCTGCACCCTGTTCTCCCTGTACATTGGTCCCCCTGTCCTCCTAACCTTGAAAAACACCTTACATAAGAACGGTGTCCTCCCAAACATTCCCCTCTTTCTTAACACCAACCTCTCGTCAAACACAGCTGTTGTCCTACCATGTGGAAAAAACAACAACCCCATCTTGTCCTACCAAGTGACAATACCAACCTTAATAACACTGTGATTGAATTGTGAATTACCACACACACTTATGTTGCAGTTGTGTGGGTGCAGAGAGCTGAGGGGATTGAGAAAGAGGGAGATCGCTCTATAAGCTGTTGCTGAATACAGACGATCCAACAAAGCCTCTCTGCTCTTTAATGTCGTAGTGGCTAGACCTGAGGCTAGATCACCTGTTCTGACTCTAGGATGACACTGATCAGACTGACTTATGGAAGGAGGCACATTTTCTGTTTACAAAATAGCTGGTATACTCAGTTAAAAAATGATTTTGAAGTTCAAACACTTCCAAACACAACTCATCCAGTGATTCATGCTGTTGGGTAATGCTATCCGATCCTGTCCTTATTGAATTGTTTGGCTTCACTTGTCCTGTCTGTGTTTGTTTTCAAAACAAACATCTTCTCATCAGTCGCGCTCCATATTAATGAGATGAAGGATTGTTAGTGGCTGTTGCTGTGGCTGTGGAGGCTTAGCTGTGAATCACATCGATGGGCGATAGAGCAGCACACTGCTGTCATTCCCTGTTTGTTTTTCTTTCAATATTTGTTGAAAAGGCATATTCACTTTATTTGGACAGAGATATACACTGCTCAAAAAAATTAAGGGAACACTTAAACAACTCCAAGTCAATCACACTTCTGTGAAATCAAACTGTCCACTTAGGAAGCAACACTGATTGACAATACATTTCACATGCTGTTGTGCGAATGGAATAGACAACAGGTGGAAATTATAGGCAATTAGCAAGACACCCCCAATAAAGGAGTGGTTTCTGCAGGTGGTGACCACAGACCACTTCTCAGTTCCTATGCTTCCTGGCTGATGTTTTGGTCACTTTTGAATGCTGCTTTCACTCTAGTGGTAGCATGAGACGGACTCTACAACCCACACAAGTGGCTCAGGTAGTGCAGCTCATCCAGGATGGAACATCAATGCGAGCTGTGGCAAGAAGGTTTGCTGTGTCTGTCAGCGTAGTGTCCAGAGCATGGATGCGCTACCAGGAGACAGGCCAGTACATCAGGAGACGTGGAGGAGGCCGTAGGAGGGCAACAACCCAGCAGCAGGACCGCTACCTCCGCCTTTGTGCAAGGAGGAGCAAGAGGAGCACTGCCAGAGCCCTGCAAAATGACCTCCAGCAGGCCACAAATGTGCATGTGTCTGCTCAAACAGTCAGAAAAAGACTCCATGAGGGTGGTAGGAGGGCCCGACGTCCACAGGTGGGGGTTGTGCTTACAGACCAACACCGTGCAGGACGTTTGGCATTTGCCAGAAAACACCAAGATTGGTAAATTCGCCACTGGCGCCCTGTGCTCTTCACAGATGAAAGCAGGTTCACACTGAGCACATGTGACAGACGTGACAGAGTCTGGAGACGCCGTGGAGAACATTCTGCTGCCTGCAACATCCTCCAGCATGACCGGTTTGATGGTGGGTCAGTCATGGTGTGGGGTGGCATTTCTTTGGGGGGGCCGCACAGCCCTCCATGTGCTCGCCAGAGGTAGCCTGACTGCCATTAGGTACCGAGATGAGTTTCTTAGACCCCTTGTGAGACCCTATGCTGGTGCGGTTGGCCCTGGGTTCCTCCTAATGCAAGACAATGCATGTCCTCATGTGGCTGGAGTGTGTCAGCAGTTCCTGCAAGAGGAAGGCATTGATGCTATGGACTGACCCGCCCGTTCCCCAGACCTGAATCCAACTGAGCACAACTGGGACATCATGTCTCGCTCCATCCACTGTGTGTTGCACCACAGACTGTCCAGGAGTTGGCGGATGCTTTAGCCCAGGTCTGGGAGGAGATCCCTCAGGAGACCATCCGCCACCTCATCAGGAGCATGCTCAGGCGTTGTAGGGAGGTCATACAGGCACGTGGAGGCCACACACACTACTGAGCCTCATTTTGACTTGTTTTAAGGACATTACATCAAAGTTGGATCAGCCTGTAGTGTGGTTTTCCACTTTAATTTTGAGTGTGACTCCAAATCTAGACCTCATTTTTGTGTGATTTTGTTGTCTGCATATTCAACTATGTAAAGAAAAAACTATTTAATAAGAATATTTCATTCATTCAGATCTAGGATGTGTTATTTTAGTGTCCCCTTTATTTTTTTGAGCAGTGTATTTAAACAAGACAGGGGATACAGAGAGGGGAGAGATGTAGAGTTACCCGCTAGACCAGCTTCAAGAATGGCCTTTGCTGTTTATTAGATAAATAACAGAATACATTGAAATTGGACTCAGTTCATTTCAGAGCATTCTGTTCAAATTAAATATACAAAGGTAATTACGCCACACAATGTACACAATCGGCTGTGCTAATTTTACACATGGGGGGAGTGACAATCCACCAGCCCTCTGGGTTATGAAAATGAACATTGACTGTTTGTTCTTAGTGACTGTCTTATTACATTGTGTACCGGTGTACTGGTATCATGTAATTTCAATGATTGACGTAATAAAACAGGACTGTATGAATAATTGGTTATGTGACATTATACATGATTTAGAATGTACACTGAGTGCACAAAATATGACAGACTGACAAGGTGAATCCAGGTGAAAGCTATGATCCCTTATTGATGTCACTTGTTAAATCTACTTCAGTCAGTGTAGATGAAGGAGAGGAGACAGGTTAAAGAAGGATTTTTAAGCCTTGAGGCAATTGAGACATGGATTGGGTATGTGACAAAAGATTTAAGTGCCTTTGAACAGGAGCCAGGTGCACCGGTTTGTTTCAAGAACTGCAATGCTGCTGGGTTTTTAACACTCAACAGCTTCCTGTGTGCATCAAGAATGGTCCACTACCCAAAGGACATCCAGCCAACTTGACACAACTGTGAGAAGCATTGGAGTCAACATGGGACCAGCATCCCTGTGGAACGCTTTCGACACCTTGTAGACTCCATGCACCGGCGAATTTAGGCTGTTCTGAGGGCAAAAGTTGGGGTGCAACTCAATATTAGGAAGGTGTTCCTAATGTTTGATATACTCAGTGTATAATTCAGGAAGAAAAAACAAATGTATACATCTATAGAGATGACAAACTTTGCAGAAAATAATATCTCAAATTGGAAAAGAAGGGGTTCCTGGGGACAAAATAACATGAAGTTACAAAACATTATGGATATCTCTTCCAGCAGTTACCGTCTGTAGGTAGCCCACGAGACCGAGTGGATTTTTGTCTGAGAGAGTCTGAAGCTCTGATAATACCACAATATTGCAACCGTTTAAAGGTCCATTAGACTGGTGGATAAGAGAACAAGGAGAAGGAAATGGCTCCGGTTTACAGTAGTGGTGATGGTGATAAGAGCTACTCATTATTGACATAAAACATCCTAGTTGGTTTTCTTTGAACATTCCATATGTTCTAAACATTTTTCCCAAAAAGATCCCCCCCCCCCCAAAAAAAAGTCATCTCTGGTGCTGTCATATAAGTGGGAGAGGAGACTTAGGAGAATATAATGGAAAAATCAACAAAGGGGAATTCAAGAGGCATCTAATGGTGCCTTGAGAGGGTTTTGGTTTTCTGTTGAAGTAGTTCCTCAATAGCTACTCTTCTGTCTCAATATTTACCAAAAACGTGCCTGTTCAAAGGTGCTGTATTTCTACTCGTGGTGGAGCTCTATCTGCATTACCACGTTTCTTCGAGATGGCCTTCCAAAATATCCAGCACTTCCTTAATTTACATGACTGACCAAGTGGGATGTTGTTGGTTGTTTTTACTGCGCTTTGTGCTCCCTTCCTACCTTCTGGCTAGTTGCTACTCACAGAGTTTACACACGCAGCAAAATTCTGATTGTTTGCCAAATTATTGGTAAAAGATCTGATCTGATCTAAAAGATCTGATCTGGTCAAAAAGATCATTTAGTGCCAAAGATCCGAATTAGGCTGCCCGTAGAAACGCAGCCTAGGAGAACACAGTGGGAAGCAACTTCCCACTTGGTCAGTCATATAAACTAAAGAAATGCTGGATACTTTGAAGACACTTGTAGTAATGCAGATAGAGCTCCACCAGGTCGAGCAGAAATACAGCACCCTTGAACAGGCA
The DNA here is from genome assembly GCF_034236695.1 of Oncorhynchus nerka. Taxonomy (NCBI): domain Eukaryota; kingdom Metazoa; phylum Chordata; class Actinopteri; order Salmoniformes; family Salmonidae; genus Oncorhynchus; species Oncorhynchus nerka. The sequence goes on from NC_088415.1 coordinate 55,331,805, forward strand.
CGTCTTGGCCAAAATTCTTAGACAGAAGAGTAGCTATTCAGGAACTACTTCAACAGAAAAACCAAAACCCTCCCAAGGCCTCTTCAAACACAGACACAAGGCTGTGTTTAGACAGGCAGCCCAATTCTGATCTTTCTTTCACCAATTGGTGTTTTGACTAATCACATCCTATATTTTTCAGAGCTTATCTGATTGGTCCAAAAAACAATTTGTGTTTTTTTTATTTTTAGAATTGGGCTACTTGTCTAAACGCAGCTATAGAGTCACAGTGAATCCAGTAGCTATTTTACATGGATTAGACTCATGTTGTACTATGGAGGGGAAGCAAAGGAAATGTTTGAGGTGTAACCAAAATTATATTATTATTTGTTATGAGTTAGTTTCTATCCCCTCTTTCTGCTGTGAGGTAGAGTGGGTAGGAGAAAGTAGAGTACTGGAGGTGGAGGAGGTCCTGGGGGTGTATCCATGTCGTCATAGGGAATGGGACCCTATTCTCCCTCTCCACTGTCTTGAAGGTTATTTCTCAAACCGACAATGGTTTGTTCTGCACTAACGCAAAAAAACAAACCATACAAAGTATACACATAGTTGAGGTAGAGGGAGGAACAATTTAATGTTTGTTTGCGTTGTATTTCTCCTGTTTGCTTCTCACACTGAGAGATGGGAATGGTTTATATACATTTTTTACCCACCACCTAAAACTAGCCTATAGCAAAAAGGATTGTCTAATATAATTAACCAGATTAATAATTTGCTTCATTTGAGAGATTGTGGTGTCACTGCTTTAAAGCCTTGTTCACTCTGGTAGTTTGAAGTCACTAAAATCACATTTTTATGCCTATTTGAGTCGGTTATTTTTCCTGTAGTCTGAACAGCCCAAAATCACATTGAATCGGATATTTCAAACCATCTTCATATGTTGTTTGAAAGCAGATACTTCAAAGTAAACTGCCTGTTACTCAGGCCCAGAAGATAGAATATGCATACATTAGTAGATTTGGATGGAAAACACACAGAAGTTTCTAAAACCGTAAAAATCATGTATGTGAGTATAACAGAACTGATATGGCAGGCGAAACCCAGAGGACAAACCACCCCCCCAAAATTAAAATCGGCCTACCCCTATTTTCAATGGCTATCACTTTTATTATAAGGCCAAGTCCTCCCAGATTGCAGTTCCTAGGGCTTCCACTAGATGTCAACAGTCTTTAGAAAGAGTTTCAGGCTGGTTTTTGGAAAAATTGGCCAGAAATGATAGTTTTTCTAGATGGCTCCCATTTTGGCTGTAGTGTTTCCAAGCGCGTGGAAGAGAGCACATTCTTTGGTATTTTTCTCCGGTAAAGACAATAGCGATTCTCTGTCTTAAATTGTATCGTTTATTTACGTATTAGGGTACCTAAAGTTTGATTATAAATTTTGTTTGACTTGTTTGGAAAAGTTTATTAGTAACATTTGGGATTCATTTTGTATGCATTTTGATGGATTGAAACTGGGTGGATTATTGACTGAAGCTCGCCAGCTAAACTGAGTTTTTATGGATATAAAGAAGGACATTATCGAACAAAAGGACCAGTTGTAATGTAACTGGGACCTTGGAGTGCCAACTGAAGAAGATCATGAAAGGTAAGGCACTTTTTATATCGCTATTTCTGACTTTCGTGTTGCACCTGCCTGGTTGAAATATGTTTTTCATGTGTTTGTATGCGGGGCTCTGTCCGCAGATAATCGCATGGTTTGCTTTTGCCGTAAAGCCTTTTTGAAATCTGACACGGTGGCTGGATTAACAAGAAGTTAAGCTTTATGTTGATGTATTACACTTGTGATTTTATGAAAGTGAAATATTTATATACTGTCGTTTGAATTCCACGCTCTGCAATTTCACCGGATGTTGGCCAGGTGGGATGCTACCGTCCCACCTGCCCATAAGAAGTTTTAAGTGACTTTCTCAAGGGCACATTGACAGATTTTCACTTAGTCGGCTCGGGGATTCAAACTAGCAACCTTTCAGTTACTGGCCCTACACTCTTAACGGCTAGGATACCTGCCACCCTCGTGCCTGAATGGTCAAATCTGATGTATTTGCCCTCAAATGGGAGACTGTTATTTGGCATATCTTGTTGCTTGCTAGCTACTCTGTTGACAGTTTGACAAGAACATGTGGTAGCTAACTAGCTTGCTAATTGTTTACAAACAAATTTGTGAATGTGCTTGAATGCTAAACAGATAGCTAGTTGACTGCTGTGGCTAGCCAAAAAAGGACGTTTTGAACACACCCGTCATTACTATGACAACTAGCGTAGCCGTGACAGCAAATGACTGCTGTCTGAGCACACATAAATCTGGATTGGTCACTTGTAACTTGTTGTTTGGACAGTCAGTTTCCAAAACGCATTTGAAAAACAAAACTGATTTGAGCATTAACGCCTGCAGTGTAAACAAGGCTTCAGAGCAACTGACTCAAACTAATCTTCCCAAATCTAGATCTCCACACAATTATTTTAAAACCCTCTGAACCCTAACCCTGGTCCCTTTTCCCTCCCATTTTGCTGTCCTGCTATCATGCAACAGATGTATTGCATGATATTAAATACAAGATGAACCACCAGGTGTTGTATATCTATACTTTATTGGTTATGATATGATCAACCTCCCAAAATGTCATTGGGTGTTTCATTTATTGGGATTAGGTGGTTATAATTGGGGCAGTGTGTGCATGTGCCACATGTCAGCCTTGTGTTCGGCAGATGCCAGGGCCTGATACCAGCTGTGTGTGTGTCTCTCTCACCCATGACACACATACACTCACTGCTAACCAGCCCGCCATTTGACTGCAGTGATCCTGATCTAATCTCCCTCTCCTCCTGTCTTTCCGCCCCCTCTTCCTTCCTAATATTAAACAACAGCTAAAGCTCTTTAGCTGTTATCATCTCTCAGATGTATTGTGTTTGAATTCATCCCTCTTTCTTTCTCTCTCTCTCTCTCTCTCTCTCTCTCTCCCTTCCTCTCTCTCTCTCTCTCTCTCTCTCCCTTCTCTCTCTCTCTCTCTCTCTCTCTCTCTCTCTCCCTTCCTCTCTCTCTCTTTCTCTCTCTCTCTCCCTTCCTCTCTCTCTCTCTCTCTCTCTCTCTCTCTCCCTTCCTCTCTCTCTCCCTTCCTCTCTCTCTCTCTCTCCCTCCCTTCCCCTCTCTCTCTCTCTCTCTCTCTCTCTCTCTCTCTCTGAAAACCTTCTCTATCTCTCCACACCTCTCTGTTCCCAATATCTTTGTTTCTCCCACTACTCTCCATCCCCCCAACCATCCCTCTTTCTATCCTCCTCACATCCACATCCTAAGGAATTGTAAACACCTCCCATCTTGGTAAATACAGTAGAACAGATGATAGAACATCAACCTCTCAGGTATTTACAAACAGATGTCTATTTCATTATTTATCTGGATTGAATATTCCCATTCATATCACATGCTGTTTGTAACTTGCCACTGAAGTTTAAAGGGGATAATTTTATGTTGGTGAGTAAATTTAGAACCACAATGTGCTCATTTGAAACACCACTCTAAAATGCTTCAATACGCACTCCAGCAATTAAAAAAAAAAAAAAAACTTTTCCTGTTGAAAAACAATATCTGACATATAAATACAGTAATGTACACACACATAAGGGTAAAAACATATGTTTTGAGCAACGTAGTGTTTTTATTTTTTACACAAATGCAAACTTCACGGAGTAGGCCATTCAAGGAGTTGGTCTGATGGTGGTCCCATTAAGTGTGTTTTTACCTTTCGTGGACATCACTGCATTTATTCTTGGCATTAAGCTTTTAAGTTGGTCTGAAACTCTTTGTTTACAGGCCACATCAAGCCTGCAAGTCACGTTATGCTGGCTTGCAAAGTGATGTGTAATTTATAATGGAATCCAACAATTGAAACTTTTAATTACCCCATACCTGCATTCAGAATGACTGCCAGGGTTGGGAAAATGTATTATTGAGACTACCTAAATCATATAAACTGGAACAGCCATCTCAGTAACAGGTGCAATAAGTCCAACTATAAACTGATTTGATTAGTTAAAAAAAATATATGTTATTTATGTTTGTGTAGCATAATATTAACCAACCAAACAAAGTACATGCAAAAACACAGGTATTGAAATAAACAATTCTGAAAAATCTACATGTAAGAGAGCATGCTGGGAAATATGATAATGATGAGCGTGGTTTTGAGATGTTTTGATCCAACAAGCTTGTTCAAATTCAGTTGAATTTGAGCAGAGTTTGTTGAGTAAACATACTAACACATTAGCTGAAATTCTTGTCCTTTTGAAGTCTGCTCAACTCGTGTAATAACGCTGATTAAACGATTGGTTGAGTTGGCTTTTTGACAGTGTTGCCTTCCAAAGGCAACATGAATTTGTAATTTTACTCAACAAGCCTTTTTAAATTCAGCTTACTTCGAGAAGAGTTTGTTGAGTAAACAAACTTGAACACATTACTTCAAATTATAACGTTGATTAGGAATTGGTTAAGTTGGATTTTTACAGTGTGGTAAATTCAAAATGCCTATCTACAGTAAGCCTACCCAATATTTACAGTAAGTCTATCTACCTATCAACCCTAACTAACAACCTGCTCTGCTCTGTTTGTCCTCTCTGTGTTTATGTAGGAGGTGAAGTACTTCCAGTTTCCTGGAGAGCTCCTGATGAGGATGTTGAAGATGCTCATTCTGCCCCTCGTCGTCTCCAGGTAGGAACACAACAGAGGGCATGCTGGGTAGTTCACACAACCCCCACCCTCCTCCCAACACACACATACACCGTACTTGGAAAATATTTGTGCTTGTATTGATATTCGCTGACAAAAAACAACAACATCTACTTCCATGCCCTGTCCTTCTGACTTGGAAACTAGCTGTAGTATGTCCTACAATTTGCTGTTGTTTATTTACAAGATTACATTTTCAGGTTATGCACATCTGCTGTTGTTTGCAGAACTGTGAGTGTTATTTTCATCTCCGGATGAAAAGTGTGCCCAAAGTAAACTACCTGTTACTCAGGCCCAGAAGCTAGGATTTGCATATAATTGGTAGATTTGGATAGAAAACACTGAAGAAAACTGTTAAAATAATGTCTGTGAGTATAACAGAACTGATATGGCAGGCGAAAACCTGAGAAAAATCCATCCAGGAAGTGGGATTTTCTTTATGTTTGTAGTTTTCCATTGACTGCCAATACAGATTCCATTGACTTATGAAGTGCAATTTGAGTCATATGGCTTGCTCTAGATGTCAACAGTCTTTAGAAATTGTTTCAGGCTTGTATTCTGAAAAATGATGGAGTAAGACCACTCTAAATGAGTGGACACTGCAGTGTCCCAGAGGTTTTTCATGCGCACGACCGAGAGTGCGCCCTCCTTGTTTTCCTTTTGTCCTGTTGAAATATTATTGATTATTATGACTAAAAACAACCCGAGGATTGATTAGAAACATCGTTTGTGTCACGTTCTGACCATAGTTCTTTTGTGTTTTCCTTGTTTTAGTGTTGGTCAGGAAGTGAGCTGGGTGGGCATTCTATGTTTTGTGTGTCTAGTTTGTTTTTCTGTGTTCGGCCAAGTATGGTTCTCAATCAGAGGCATGTGTCGTTAGTTGTCTCTGATTGAGAATCATACTTAGGTAGCCTGGGTTTCACTGTGTTTTTGTGGGTGACTGTTTCCGTGTCTGTGTTTTACACCACACGGTACTGTTTTCGGTTTTGGTTATTCACGTTACGTTTATTGTTTTTGTATGGAGTGTTCAGTTTATGTGTTTAAATAAATACCATGGACACTTACCACGCCGCATATTGGTCCTCTGATCCTTCTCGCCTCTCCTCTTCAGACGAAGAGGAGGAAAACCATTACAGTTTGACATGTTTCTACGAACTTTACTGATACTTTTCAGATTTTTTGTCTGCCTGTTTTGACTGCCTTTGAGCCTGTGGATTACTGAACAAAACGCGTAAACAAAACGGAGGTTTTTAGATATAAAGAGGGACTTTATCGAACAAAACAAAATGTATTGAGTAAATGGGAGTCTTGTGAGTGCAACCATATGAAGATCATCAAAGGTAAGTGATACATTTTATCGCTATTTTTTACTTGTGTTACTCCTCTACTTGGCTGGTAACTGTTTGTAATGATTTGTCTACTGGGCGCTGTTCTCAGATAATCGCATGGTATGCTTTCGCCGGAAAGCCTTTTTGAAATCTGACACCGTGGTTGGATTAACAAGAAGTTAATCTTTAAACCGATGTTTCACACTTGTATGCTTTATTAATTTTTATAATGAGTATTTCTGTTTTTGAATTTGGCGCTTTGGATGTTGGCTAGGTGGGACGCTACTGTCCCACACCCCCTAGAGAGGTTAATTAAGAGTCTGGTGATGCACTCGTGCGTCAAACTAAGTAACATAACAAAAACATTCCCATACAAATGATTCAGCTTATGCTAGAGATATTCGTTTTTTTGCATGGGCTACATCCCACATCCGCCTATGTCTTCCGCATCCGCGGTGGAAGGGGGCCGAGTTACAGTGGTCTTTATCAGACCATGAGACATCCCGAAAATCGGTCTTCTTTAGCGTCCACCCGGTTTGGCATACAAACTAATATGACCCCACTGTGGAAAGGGGAGACTCTGATGAATACAATAGTGTCACGGGACTCGTCTCAAGGTAACCCACACAAAAGTAAAGAGGCAGTTTTACCTCAATGAAAATAAGGGGTTAAATATGTGTAAACATATAATGAATTTGGAAAGAATTCAGACCCCTCTACATTTTGTTATGTTACAGCCTTCTTCGAAAATGGATTAAATAAAAAAAATCCTCATGAAAAAAATACCTTATTTACAGAAGTATTCAGACCCTTTGCTATGAGACTTGAAATTGAACTCCGGTGCATCCTGTTTTTCTTTTGATCATCCTGGGATGCAGTGCCTTAGATCGCTGCGCCCCTCGGGACTCTTTTAAAAAGGTCAACATCCACAAGGCCAGGCGGATTACCAGGATGTGTACCCTGACCAACTTGCAAGTGTCGTCACTGACATTTTCAACCTGTCACTGGCCGAGTCTGTAATAACTACATGTTTCAAGCAGACCACCATAGTCCCTGTGCCCAAGAACATCATTAATTTTTTACTATAGTTTATTTAGTAAATATTTTTCTCCACTCTTATTTTTATTCAAACTGCATTGTTGTTTAATGGTTTGTGAGGAAACATTTCACGGGAAGGTTGTATTCATCGCATGCGACAAATAACATTAGATTTTCTGATTTTAAGACATTCAGCAGTAATCTGCAGGAGCACGTTTACCTTCTACCTGTGCGTTGCAATCGACGTTTCACAATGTTGTTGTAGCCCTCAACTATCTCTCCTGATTCACCCATTCAAGGGATTAATGATTAGTTGACAAGTTGAATGAGGTATGCTAGTTTAGGAATAGTTCAAATACATGGAACCACTAGGGGTCCCAGAGGAGAGGTTTGAAAACCCCTGGCCTAACTAAGTCCTGTGAGTTGTCTTTCCTCCTTGTTGCAATGTTGGTGATTATGCAAGGCTTTCATGCAACAGAATGTCAGTGCAGTTCTAAGATTATTATATCATTTCTACATCAAAAGTGTTTTCATCCTGATTTTTCCTCACAGAGAAAAAGCAGGGAATAATATTTATGTTTTTTAAAATGTTTTTAAAACGATGCTGTTTTATGGGGTTTGATAAGTTCTTGCTAATGGTGAGCCGGACAGATTCTCTCCGACTCTACGACTCTATTTTGGAACCAAATCTTCTGTTCCCTGGCTACATGAGGCTGCAGCGATGTTGACTGGAAAAAAATGAAATAACAAATCATGAAAACGGACTGTTTACATGCAGGACGCTTTGCGGAATAAGCTACTTACAATCCTTACCATGGCAAAGACTGGATGAGAAGTTGATCCCCCTCTCTCTCTCTCACCCTCTTTTTATGTCTATCTCTCTCGCACTCTCGCACCCTATTTCTCTCTCTCTCTCTCTCTCTCTCTCTCTCTCTCTCTCTCGCTCTCTCACCCCATTTATCTCCCTCTCTCTATCTGGAACGACTGGAACGAATTGCAAAAATCGCTGAAGTTGGAGACTTTTATCTCCCTCACCAACTTCAAACATCTGCTATCTGAGCAGCTAACCGATCGCTGCAGCTGTACATAGTCTATCGGTAAATAGCCCACCCATTTTTACCTACCTCATCCCCATACTGTTTTTATTTATTTACTTTTCTGCTCTTTTGCACACCAATATCTCTACCTGTACATGACCATCTGATCATTTATCACTCCAGTGTTAATCTGCAAAATTGTAATTATTTGCCTACCTCCTCATGCCTTTTGCACACAATGTATATAGACTCCCCTTTTTTTTCTACTGTGTTATTGACTTGTTAATGGTTTACTCCATGTGTAACTCTGTGTTGTCTGTTTACACTGCTATGCTTTATCTTGGCCAGGTCGCAGTTGCAAATGAGAACTTGTTCTCAACTAGCCTACCTGGTTAAATAAAGGTGAAATAAAATTTAAAAAATATAAAAAAATCTCACCCCATTTATTTCTCTCTCTCTCTCTCTCACCCCATTTATCTCTCTCTCCCTCACCCCATTTATCTCTCTCTCTCTCACTGTAGTATTACTATATTTACATACTATACTCTTCATTGTAGTGTTTTTGCAGACTTTACAGTAGTATTCACTGTAGTGTTTTTGCGGATATGACTGTAGAAAAGTTGTAATTAACGTAATGTGCCTGGATATGGGCTCTGTTCCTTGGTGTCCACATCACTAAGGACTTAACATGGTCCTCTTACACCAGCACAGTTGTGAAGAAGGCGTCACAGCTCCTCTTCTCTCTCAAGAGGCTGAAAATATTTGTCATGGCCCCTCAAGATCCTCATGAACCTTTACAGATGCACCATCGACAGCATCTTGACTGGTTGCATCACCAGCTGGTATTGCACCTGCAACGCCCTCAACTACAGGGCAAGCTCCCAGATATCCAAGACACTCATACCAGGCGGTGTCTGAGGAAAGACCCAAAAAATCTCAAACAACACCAGTCACCCCAGCCATGGACTGTTCTCTCTGCTTCTGTCCAGTAGGCGGTACCGGAGAATCGGGTCTCGAAACAACAGGCTCCGAGACAGCTTCTTTCCCCAAGCAATAACCCAGCAAACAAAATTGGTTCTGTGAAAGTTCCCAGAACATTTGTTAGGTTGCGGCAAATGTTCTCATAACAAAAAAACTGTCCGGTTGTCCTGGTGATTGTATACAGTGGGGCAAAAAAGTATTTAGCCAGTCACTAATTGTGCATGTTCTCCCACTTAAAAAGATGAGAGGCCTGTAATTTTCATCATAGGTACACTTCAACTATGACAGACAAAATGAGAGAAAAAAAATCCAGAAATCACATTGTAGGATTTTTTATGAATTTATTTACATATTATGGTGGACAATAAGTATTTGGTCAATAACAAAAGTTTATCTCAATACGTTGTTATATACCCTTTGTTGGCAATGACAGAGGTCAAACGTTTTCTGTAAGTCTTCACAAGGTTTTCACACACTGTTGCTGGTATTTTGGCCCATTCCTCCATGCAGATCTCCTCTAGAGCAGTGATGTTTTGGGGCTGTTGCTGGGCAACATGGACTTTCAACTCCCTCCAAAGATTTTCTATGGGGTTGAGATCTGGAGACTGGCTAGGCCACTCCAGGACCTTGAAATGCTTCTTACGAAGCCACTCCTTCGTTGTCGTGGTGTGTTTGGGATCATTGTCATAATGAAAGACCCAGCCACGTTTCATCTTCAATGCCCTTGCTGATGGAAGGATGTTTTCACTCAAAATCTCACGATACATGGCCCCATTCATTCTTTCCTTTACACGGATCAGTCGTCCTGGTCCCTTTGCAGAAAAACAGCCCCAAAGCATGATGTTTCCAGTCCCATGCTTCACAGTAGGTATGGTGTTCTTTGGATGCAACTCAGCATTCCTTGTCCTCCAAACACGACGAGTTGAGTTTTTACCAAAAAGTTCTATTTTGGTTTCATCAGACCATATGACATTCTCCCAATCTTCTTCTGGATCATCCAAATACTCTCTAGCAACCTTCAGACGGGCCGGGACATGTACTGGCTTAAGCAGGGGGACACGTCTGGCACTGCAGGATTTGAGTCCCTGGCGGCGTAGTGTGTTACTGATGGTAGGCTTTGTTACTTTGGTCCCAGCTCTCTGCAGGTCATTCACTAGGTCCCCACGTGTGGTGATTTTTGCTCACCGTTCTTGTGATCATTTTGACCCCATGGGGTGAGATCTTGCGTGGAGCCCCAGATCGAGGGAGATTATCAGTGGTCTTGTATGTCTTCCATTTCTTCAAACCAAGCTGCTTACCTATTGCAGATTCAGTCTTCCCAGCCTGGTGCAGGTCTACAATTTTGGTGTTTGGAGTGTGACTGTTTGACTGTTTGTGACTGTTTGAGGTTGTGGACAGGTGTCTTTTATACTGATAACAAGTTCAAACAGGTGCCATTAATACAGGTAACGAGTGGAGGACAGAGGATCCTCTTAAAGAAGATGTTACAGGTCTGTGAGAGAAATCTTGCTTGTTTGTTGGTGACCAAATACTTATTTTCCAACATAATTTGAAAATAAATTCATTAAAAATCCTACAATGTGATTTTCTGGATTTTTTTGTCTGTCATAGTTGAAGTGTACCTATGATGAAAATTACAGTCCTCTCATCTTTTTAAGTGGGAGAACTTGCACAATTGGTGGCTGACTAAATACTTTTTTCCCCCACTGTAGAACATTCGCCTGATGTCCTTGCAAGAACGTTCCCAGAACACATTTAGTCTGTTTGTGTTATTACTGGAACCTAATGAGAACGTTTGGGGAATGTTTTGGGGTGGTTGTTACAGATGCTGAGCACAACATTTTAGTGAATGTTGTAAGCACCATGCTCTACTAACTGAGCCACTCAGGACCAATTTTTCCTGGTTTTCTGGGAAGAGTGGTGAACAGTTCAACAACGGCTGCCTACCCTCTCTCATGGACTATCTGAAGTGACTGTCTGTGCAGACTCTATGCTCACTCACTGGTCTCTACCCACACATTCACACACCTAGACTGACACCCTGCACACACACGCATACACATATATACACATGCACACACACACTCACTTACTGACGTCACACACTTACACCCACACACACATTTACCACCATGCACCCACCCACTCACCTCGCTGCTGCTATATTGATTATTATTGACTATTATCATTATTTATTATTCATTATTTATTATTTATGTCCTGTACATATCTAACTCAACTACTCCAGTACCCTTGCACACTGTAATTATGGCACTGAGCCTGTATATAGCTTGCATTCTTGTGACTTTTTTCCTATCTGTATTTCTTGTGTTCTTGTGTGTATTTCATACTTTTTTATTATTACTTTACATAATTTCCCTTATATTATTTCCTTGAATAGTGAATTTTTAGGAAAGAGCTCACAAATAAGCATTTCATTGTACTTTTCAAACCTGTTGTATCCTGTGCAAGTGATAAATAAAAGTTGAAAGTTGAAACTATACTTTAGTATTTACTCTAGTGTTTTTGCATACGTGACTAGTACAGACCTTTTTAGATAGGCCCATGTTTCTGCTTATAAATTCAGACATTTTGGTAGGCTATTTGTTAGTCAACTTGTCTATAATTTTCTTTTGTCGTTACTTGTTGCCCTAGAATACTGGATAAACCTTTGCTCGCCAGAATAATGTGATAAATCAATAAACGGAATGCTTCAGCAGCAGTTATTTTATTAGCAGTGAGGAATAAACAGGTGGCTAATAGTTACAATATTTACAAAAATAACAAACCGGTCAAAGAACAACAAAGAACATACACTGAATCAAATATGAGCTCATTCTAAAGAAAACCCATTCTTCAATCATGCCTGAAAAACCTGGCAGCATTCCAACCTGTTCCCTGTCTGTCTCCCTATAAAAAAACAAAGAATTACAGGTTTAAATAGGACTCCCCATCATGCAACAGCCAATGAGAATCAGGATATTCAATTAACATTACAATGCACAAATTACAATCCTGACATATTAAGATCACAGTCATACATAGAGATGTATACCAGCACACATCTCAATAAATGTGCTAACCCCACATAATATAAAATCAATTCATGTGCGTTTTGTAAACAGTGTCTGGTTATTATAATCCTGAAATACTTTAGATTGTCTGATTGAGGACATACAGTATAGTACAATCGTCACAGTTCAACACATGATTGAGGGATACTACAGTGTGGAGTGTAGTATACTATATCATTCTATAGTAAGTACTATAGTTATAGTAAACTCTAGTATTTTTTTCTTGTGGGTAGGGTTGAAGTTAGATGTCTGGGGAACTATGTACAATTCCCACCCACCAACCTACTCATCCGCCCATCCTCCCACCCACCTGAAGCCCATCATCCGCCCAAATACATCCACCCACCATCCTCCACCAGGGACGCCCATAAACATATGGAACAGGCTTCAAACAACAAAATACGTTCTGAATTGATCAGTGGTTCCCTTTATAGTTATTTTGTTACAGGTATCCGCATGGGTAAACAAGCCAACTCCAGGCTACAATATAGTTGTTGTTATTTCCGTACTAATCAGTATGGATTGCATATTCTCTACATCTCTATGGTTCTGATTATGTTGATTGGCCAATTTAATAATCCTGACACATCAGTTTAACACCTAATGTTCATAACTTTCAACATAGTTGGAAATGGCATTGTCTGGGGCTGTCTGGTATCTTCATATCTTAATGTAAAAATGCAATGCAAATGTCTGTGGTAACGTCATGTCTGTCAGTTTTGGGAGCTGAATGCCCAGTGATTCGACAGTGATTAATTCCCAGAGCATTTATTTTCCAACTGATTCAATCCCTGTCGTCCTCTGTCTGCCCGTCCACCCGCCCCCCCCGTCCGCCCGTCTGTCTGACTCTACTAGTAATAAAAGGCCTCAGCCCTCTGATAAACCCCTTATGGAAGAAAATCCCAACTGATTATTAGTTCAGCAGAGCAGGTTAAACATTGTATTCAAGTCAGATGAAATACGAGTTTTAGAGTGAATTGTTTTTCCGGCTTCTTAATCGTGATGGACAGGACTGAGCTTTGGAAGCTACGTGTATGGTGTTCTTGTAGGAAGATACACACTAGCTGTGCAGCAAAGGGCAAGGAGGATTTGGGAATACTGTAGAATAGTGTCTGTTTTGTTTTTAGTTTGTCCATAATAGTAGTATTACCTCATGACAATTATTGTCTCATTTGTTATGTCACTGTAAGCTTTAATAGCACTAATGGGGTATTGGTAATAGTCTGGCTGGCCAGCTGTCATCTTCTGTATGTACAGTAATATAGTGGTCTTGTACTGCCACATGTCTGAAAATAGTATTCATGTATAATGATTTATTATGCTATAATTTAATCCTACTGTTTTGATGTTTGTTTGCTGACCATATTGGATGAAGGATGTGATTGTTTTACATAAAAGAGATACATCCTTATTATTGATGATGCCTCTGTGTGTTAATGATCTGATCCTTTGATTGTGCCTCCACATTTTCATGCAAGATAAATTAAAGCGAAAATACAGAGACCTAAGGTTAATGAGTGCAGGCAGGCACGTCATTTCTTTGAGGCTGTACCCTGCTGCACACATAAGATCAGGAACTGTTGGCCAAGCTATGTTACTTCCTGAGACTATTTCAGCCTTGCGCGTTCGTGTGCATGTGTGTTTAGATATGGATAGGGTAAAGGAAAGGAGCACTCAGTCTGCTCCACTGTTTCTACTCGAGGAGGAGGAGGGGTGGATTAGTATAAGTCTCTTGTCCAAAGAAGGGAAGGTACAGTGCAGTAAGCCTCACATGGCAGATAGTCATATGCGAAATTATTGGCACCATTGGTAAAGATGAGCAGAAAATACTGTATAAAATCAATACTGAGCTATAGTGTTTTCATTGATGATCTTCTTTGGTACTAATACAATTGTTCAGAGGAAAAATATTTAGTTTAACAAGTAATACAAAAACATCTCTGAAATATAGGTGTCATTATTGGCACCACCGTTTGCAATACTTTCGGCACCCTTCCCTTGGGAGGTTAAACAGCACTTATTAGCCTTTTTCTGTAATGTTTTATGAGACTGAAGATTCAAAGTGGGACGGTCTGTGCGGAGTCCATAGTCATTGCAAAATGTTGATTGTGTGGTCAATTAACCATTTCTTTGTGAATTTTGATGTGTGCTTGGGGTTATTGTCTTGCTGGAAGATCAACTCGCGGCCAAGTTTCAGCTTCCTGGCAGAGGCAATCAGGTTATTGGCTAAAATGTCCTGGTACTTGGTAGAGCTCATAATGTGGTTGACCTTAACAAGGGCCACAGGACCAGCGGAAGCAAAACAGCCTCATAACATCAAAAATCCAGCACCATATTTTACAAAATGTGGGGAAAAGTGAAGGGGTCTGAGTACTTTCCGAATGCACTCTATACATACCGGTTTCTCCATACCGGTATGTATATTTTAGAATGTTTGTCAGAATGGTTGATGCAACACAGCTGGAATAATGATTTATTCTAAATGTGTAAGAATGTCCCCTCTGGAGAACATCATTAACATACATATGTATAATCTAGTCTACAAGGTAGGGGTCAAGGACTTAACAAGGGCATGTAGGTCCACTAATGGGTGCCCTATTCCCTATAGCCCAATTCGGCTCTGGTCAAAAGTTGTGTACTATACAGTATATGGAATAGGGTGCCATTTGGGACACATACATAGTGTACGGAGTTGATGCCATACCACAATGAGCCCAGAGTTTGACGGTTCCACTCAGGGATGTACGCAGAGGTCAGAGATTACAGTCTTAATTGGTGATGCAGTAATAACCCACACACAAACAAACCAACACACACACACATATGCAGACACACACACACACACAGATGCAGACACTCAAACACATACAAAATGCAGACACAGGCACACACACACACACACACACACACACACACACACACACACACACACACACACACACACACACACACACACACACACACACACACACACACACACACACACACACACACAGCTGCAGACAAACACACAGATGCAGACAGACACACAGAGAGAGAGAGATGTCCAGTGACACAAAAACCAGACCAGATCATGGGTCTGCAGTACAGTAGACAGAGTCCCAGAGTGTGTACGTGTGTGCGCATGCTTACGTGCGTATTTGTGTGTGCGTTTGTCACTATGCATGTGTGCATGCGTGTTTGTGTGTGTGCATGTGTGCATGTTTGCTCACACGTGTACATGCATCTGATATAATCACCCTCCACACTCATAGTCTGACTGACTAATCTTTTACCCTAAAAAAAAATGAAGGAAAAACGGAACGGACCAGTGAAAAGCGTTAAAGTGGCGTTATGTAGCAGATTAGATCATGATATGATGTTGGAATTGTTGTAAATGCTGGAGAATTGTTTCGGAGATTATATACTGTAGTCTTTCATGTATTATCTTTCCTGTATGTTGTGTCTCTATGAGTGGATGGGTGAGACAGACAGAACTGGCTGGATATATACACTCTTTGACTTCTACTTACATGAGGCTAAAGCTACATAGGGGGTTATAAGGGTTTTATTAAGCTTTTATGAAGGGTTTTTACTTCAAAGAGAGCTGTACTATTAAGTGTACTACTATCTTAATAGCATTGTTTTTCAGTTGTGAGAATTGATCATTCATTATTAATACCGACAAACTCTGAACAACCATCCTGACACGCACGCCAGTGTCTTCGTATCTTTCACAGTGTGTGTGTGTGTGTGTGTGTCATCCATCACCATGGGGAAAGGTAAAGAACTCATAAAAGAGACTAAGGTTGTTGACTTTCATAATTAGGCCATGGGTACAAAAAAAGTACTGATTAGCACCAAGTACATAACTAGCACCACTACATACAACAAACAATCACCGACAAGGACATGAGGGGAAACAGAGGGTAAATACACAACATGTAATTGATGGGATTGGAACCAGGTGTGATGGAAGACAAGACAAAACCAATGGAAATGAAAAATGGATCAGTGATGGCTAGAAGGTCGGTGACGTCGACTGCCGAAAACCGCCCGAAGGAGAGGGACCAACTTCGGCGGAAGTCGTGACATCCTCTGTGGAGATGGGAGGACCTTCCAGAAGGACAACCATCTCTGGTGCACTCCACCAATCAGACATTTATGTTAGAGTGGTCAGACGGAAGCCATTCCTCAGTAAAATATATGACAGCCCGCTTGGAGTTTGCCAAAAAGCACCTAAAGGATTCTCAGACAATGAGAAACACGATTTTCTGGTCTGATGAAACCAAGATTTAACTATTTGGCCTGAATGCAAAGCCTCACATCTGGAGGAAACCTGTCACCATCCCTAAGGTGAAACATGGTGGTGGCATCATGCTGTGAGGATGTTTTTCAGCGGCAGGGACTGGGAGACTAGTCAGGATGGAGGAAAAGATGAACGGAGCAAAGTATTGAGAGATCCTTGTTAAACACCTGCTCCAGAGTGCTCAGAACCTCCAACTGGGGTTGAAGGTTCACCTTCCAACAGGACAATGACTCTAAGCACACAGCCAAGACAATGCAGGAGTGGCTTCGGGACAAGTCTCTGAATGTCCTTGAGTGGCCCAGCCAGAGCTCGGACTTGAACCTGAACCAAACATCTCTGGAGAGACCTGAAAATTGCTGTGAAGCGACGCTCCCCATCCAACCTAACAGAGCTTGAGAGGATCTGCAGAGAAGAATGGGAGAAACTCCCAAAATATAAGTGTGTAAAGCTTTTAGCGTCATACCCAAGAAGACTCAAGGCTGAAATCACTGCCAAAGGTGCATCAACAAGGTACTGAGTAAAGGGTCTGAATACTTATGTAAACGTGATATTTAATTAAATATTTTTTTATACATTTGCAATCCATTGTAGAATAAGGCTGTAACGTAACAAAATGTAGAAACAGTCAAGGTTCTGAATACTTTCAGGATGCACTATATTTCTCATTTCTAAGAAAAATATATGCTCTCATTTCTAACTGACATTCTGACAGATCTAAAGCAAATTGATTAAATGGAGCAGAGGAAAAACCATCTCCGCTCTGCTTTGTTCTCATTTCTAAGGAAATTGTTGTCAGTCAGTCGTCATGGCGATGGGATCAATCCCTTTAGGCTTTCCAGGCTCAACCTTTTGAGACCCCTCACAACAGCAGTGGAGGCGGATGGGAGGAGCTATAGGAGGACGAGCTCATTGTAATGGCTGGTATGGAATAAATGGAACGGTATCAAACATCACACATATGGAAACCGCATGTTTGACTCTGTTCCATTTTGACTGAGGGACTGCGGAACATCAAATCAAATCAAATTTTATTTGTCACATTACCATGTTAATGCGACGTAGGCGAAATGCTTGTGCTTCTAGTTCCGACAATGCAACGAGTAATCTAATCTAACCTAACAATCCCAAAACTACTACCTTATACACACAAGTGTAAAGGGATAAAGAATATGTACATAAAGATATATGAATGAGTGATGGTACAGAACAAGATGCAGATGGTATCGAGTACAGTATATCCGTATGAGATGAGTAATGTAGGGTATGAGAGGGAACAGGGAGTACAGGAGAGGGCTCAGAACGCACCCTTGTGGGGCCCCAGTGTTGAGGATCATCGGGGTGGAGATGTTGTTACCTACCCTCACCACCTGGGGGCGGCCCGTCAGGAAGTCCAGTACCCAGTTGCACGGGGCAGGGTCTCGAGCTTGATGACGAGTTTGGAGGGTACTATGGTGTTAAATGCTGAGCTGTAGTCGATGAACAGCATTCTCACATAGGTATTTCTCTTGTCCAGATGGGTTAGGGCAGTGTGCAGTGTGGTTGCGATTGTGTCGTCTGTGGACCTATTTTGGCGGTAAGCAAATTGGAGTGGGTCTAGGGTGTCAGGTAGGGTGGAGGTGATATGGTCCTTGACAGCCATGGTGTCTTTAGACAGATAGTAGAGCAAGATTGTTTTCATAGTCTCTGTTTACATACAACATGAAAATCAACACACAATCCGATACATCACAGAAACACAACACAATATACAACAGTGTTGTTGTACTTTGTGTCAGCAAAGGGAGGAAGTGAGTGAGGTAGCAATTGTAAACTACCTATCTACTACATCGGCCATGGAAATATACTCAGTCAGTCACAATTATCACAAGATTCCAGTGATATGCAAGTAAACAACCGCAAAGTGTGATTAAAAACAATGACAGCGAATTCTAAATCTCTTTTAAAAGTCATGAAGAATTTGGTTCCAGGAAAAAAACTATTGATTTATCAGTCACATGCATACCTCCAAGCCCTTCTGGCACCAACTGATGCATGTCTGATGCCTCGAGTTCTGATAATCATTTTGGATTTTCAAATTTTGCAGCATCCAAACATATTTAATAAACCATAGTTGAATGAAGAATTAACATCTAATGAATTGATTTGTTTCCATTGAATTTGTGACCACAGAATGATGTTTGAGTTCTGAAGCAGACTTTACTGTTAATTGGGAAATGTCTGATACTTCATGATTCTTCTCTTTTCATCTGGCTGTGTATTTTTCTATTCTTGCTGCATCCCAACACCTCTGATAAACCATATTTGAAGAAATCATTGATTTCTATTTAATGTATTTGCTTTTATTTGTGATGACAAGGACGGATTGTCCCTGTGTGAAAATGAGCAAGAGTGTTCATCAGTTTCTTGATGACTACACAGTCTCTTGTGTAGAATGGATGAATCTGTGTGTGTCCCAAATGGCACCCTATTCCCTTTATAGTGCACTACTTTTGACTAGGGCGCACACACACACACACACACACACACACACACACACACACTAATCTCGGCACCCAGACCCAAATGAGTGTCACGGCCGTGTCATGAGAGACTTAGTCTCGTACATTAGAAGCCTTCTGAGGCTATGAGCGGCTATATCTTAGTGATATATGAAACAGTTATATACATACTGTACATACTGTACACAAATACCCTCCCCCTTCACTCACTGCCTCCTGTGCCCATCTCCTGCTGGTAAGAGACTGTGTGACGATCAAGGACATCCAGAAAGCTATCTCAGCCTCAGCACGGTCTCAAGATCGGGATGGTTCACTGCATCTACGTCCCAAATGGCAGCCTATTTCCCATTCCCCAATTGGCCCTGTTCAAACGTAGTGCAAGGAATGGGGTGCCATTTGGGATGTAGATCGTATCTCAGAGGGGTATCTGCGGAGGACAGACTCACAGCACAAAATGGCAGAGGAAACATTCATTGACCACTCTAACCCGCCGGCCAAACAATACAGGATTAGATTTTAGGCAGCTCGGTCAACATCTTGTCTGCATCCCAAATGGTACCCTTTTCCCTATATAGTGCACGACTTTTGAACAGGGCCCATAAGGCTTTGGTCAAAAGAAATGAACTATGTAAGGAATATGGTGCCATTCGGGAAGCATCCCTTGTCTGTCCAGCTCTGGGTATCAGAGAGTCCCAGAGATCGATGTCCCCTCCATTTCCTGTTCAATATAAATGCTCTCTGGTACTAAATGGTAGTGAATCTGCAACAAGTGGTCCCACTGATACAGTGTGATTTCTTTGCCTTTTCATTACTGAGAGTGATGTCACATAGCCTTCGTTTTGTACTACCAGTACAACAATTAGTTGTACATTACATTCATGGCAAGGGCTACATGAATCAAATTTGAATATGAATATGAATGAGCATCTAACTGAGAGAAAATATTTATATTAAAGGGCTAATTATAATCCCTTTCACAGAAGTTAAGCGCTATAGCATGATTGAAATGTAAAGGTAATGTTCCCATGTTCGCTGAGACTGATTCAAGGTAAATGCTGCATATGTCGGCTCAATCGGAATTTACCTTTAAATCTTGGCGCACCCATCCCGTTTGCGGGATCATTTTCGTCAACATCCGCTAAATTGCAGAGCGCCAAATTCAAATCAAATTACTAAACATATTTCATTTTCATGAAATCACAAGTGCAATATAGAAAAACACAGCTTAGCTTGTTGTTAATCCGCCTGGCGTGTCAGATTTCAAAAAAGCTTTACAGCTAAAGCAAACCAAGCGTTTATGTAAGGACACCTCTCTCAGCAGACAAAACATTACAAACAGCTATCAGCAAAGTAGATTGGTCACGAAAGTCAGAAAAGCAATCAAATGAATCGCTTACCTTTGATGATCTTCAGATGTTTGCACTCACGAGACTCCCAGTTACACAATAAATGTTCCTTTTGTTCCATAAAGATTATTTTTATCCGTAAAGTTCGTAGAAACATGTCAAACGTTTTTTTATAATCAATCCTCAGGTTGTTTTTATAATAAATAATTGATAATATTTCAATCGGACCGTAGCTTTTTCAATAGGAGAGAGAGAGAAAATGTCTGCTCTAAGCTGACATCCAAAACTCTGCTGGCACCCAGCCATCCACTGACGCGATGTGATAGTTCTCGCTCATTTTTCAGAATAAAAGGCTAAAAATATGTCTAAAGACTGTTCACACCATGTGGAAGCCATAGGAAAAGGAATCTTGTTGATATCCCTTTAAATGGAGGGAAGGCATGCAATGGAACAGGGAGCTTTCAAAATAAGAGGCACTTCCTAGTTGGATTTTCCTCAGGTTTTCGCCTGCAATATCAGTTCTGTTATACTCACAAACAATATTTTGACAGTTTTGGAAACGTTAGAGTGTTTTCTATCCTAATCTGACAATTATATGCACATTCTAGCTTCTGGGCCTGAGAAATAGGCAGTTTCATTTGGGTACGTTTTCCATCCAAACATCAAAATACTACCCCCTACACTCAACAGGTTAACCTCTATGGGACCGGTGACCCCCCCACGGGATGGTTGAGCTAACGTGCGCTAATGTGATTACCATGAGGTTGTAAGTAACAAACAATTTCCCAGTGTCACGCCCTGGTCTTAGTATTTGGTGTTTTCTTTATTATTTTGGTTAGGCCAGGGTGTGACATGGGTTTATTATGTGGTGTGTTTTTGTCTTGGGGTTTTTCGTAGGTTTTGGGTTTGTGGCTTAGTGGGGTTTTCTAGCATAGTCTATGGCTGTCTGGAGTGGTTCTCAATCAGAGGCAGGTGTTTAGGCAGCCATATTCTTTGAGTGTTTTGTGGGTGATTGTTCCTGTCTCTGTGTTACTGTGTTAGTTTGCACCGGTTTTCGTGTTACGTTTCTTGTTTTTGTATTGTTCGTGTTTATTCGTTATTAAACATGTGTGAAAATTACCACGCTGCATTTTGGTCCGATCCGTGCTACACCTCTTCGTCAGAGGAGGAGATAGAAGAAAACTGTGACAGAATCACCCACCACAACAGGACCAAGCGGCGTGGTGACAGGCAGCGGCAGCAGGAGCAACAAAGTTTGGAGTATACGACTTGGGAGGAAATAGACAGGTGGGCGGTCGACCCAGGGAGAGTGCTGGAGCCCGCCTGGGATTCGCTGGAGCAGTGCGAAGAGGGTTATAGGAGAATGGAGTTAGAGAGACAAGCACGGCGGCGCGGAAGGAAGCCCGAGAGTCAGCCCCAAAAATGTATTGGGGGGGGGGAGCCAAGGAGGAGCCAAGGAGGAGACCAGAACCAGAGCCGGTGTTGGAGGTGAGCGAAGCAGAGACTGTGAAGGAGTTAATGGGGAAATTGGAGGAGAGAGTTATGAGGGAGTTGCTGTGTTGGTGCTTTAGGTACGGAATTCGCCCGACGGAGCGTGTTGGGGATTTGATGGCACCTGGGTCAGCGCTCCATACTCGTCCTGAGGTGCGTGTTAGTCGGCTGGTGAAGATTGTGCCAGCCTCACGCACCAGGCCTCCTGTGCACCTCCCTAGCCTTGCACGTCCTGTGCCAGCCCTGCTCTCAAGCTCGCCAGTACGCCTTCACGGTCCGGTCCATCCTGTGCTACCTCCACACACCAGTGCTCCGGTGGCAGCTCCCCGCACCAGGCTTCCTGTGCGTGTTCTCGGCCCAGTACCCCCAGTGCCAGCACCACGCACCAGGCCTTCAGTGCGCCTCGCCTGTTCAGCGCTGCCAGAGCCTTTCTCCTCTCCAGTGCTGCCGGAGTTTCCCGCCTGTCCAGCGCTGTCAGAGCCTTTCTCCTCTCCAGCGCTGCCGGAGTCTCCCGCCTGTTTAGCGCTGCCAGAGCCTTCCTCCTCTCCAGCGCTGCTGGAGTCTCCTGCCTGTTCAGCGCAGCCAGAGCCTTCCTCCTCTCCAGCGCTGCCGGAGTCTCCTGCCTGTTCAGCGCAGCCAGAGCTGCTAGTCTGCATGGAGCAGCCAGAGCTGCCAGTCTGCATGGAGCAGCCAGAGCTGCCAGTCTGCATGGAGCAGCCAGAGCTGCCAGTCTGCATGGAGCAGCCAGAGCAGCTAGAGCCGCCAGGATCCGCCAGTCAGCCAGGATCCGCCGGTCAGCCATGATCTTCCAGATCCGCCAGTCAGCCAGGATCTTCCAGATCCGCCATTCAGCCAGGATCCGTCATTCAGCCAGGATCCGCCAGTCAGCCAGGATCTGCCGGAACCGTCAGTCAGCCAGGATCTGCCAGAACCACCAGCTAGCCAGGATCTGCCAGAGCCAACTACCTGCCTGAGCTTCCTCTCAGTACTGGGCTTCCTCTCAGTACTGGGCTTCCTCTCAGTACTGGGCTTCCTCTCAGTCCCGAGCTACCCCTCAGTCCCGATCTACCTCAGTCCCGAGCTGCCCCTCAGTCCAGTGGGGTCCTTGGTGAGGGCTACTAGGCCAAGGTCGGCGGCGAGGGTCACCTATCTAAGGACGCGAGGAAAATGGACTAAGACTTTGTTGGAGTGGGGTCCACGTCATGGCTGACCGGCGGATCCTGGCTGACTGGTGAATCTGGAAGATCATGGCTGACCGGCGGTTCTGTCACGCCCTGGTTTTAGTATTTGGTGTTTTCTTTATTATTTTGGTTAGGCCAGGGTGTGACATGGGTTTATTATGTGGTGTGTTTTTGTCTTGGGGTTTTTCGTAGGTTTTGGGTTTGTGGCTTAGTGGGGTTTTCTAGCATAGTCTATGGCTGTCTGGAGTGGTTCTCAATCAGAGGCAGGTGTTTAGGCAGCCATATTCTTTGAGTGTTTTGTGGGTGATTGTTCCTGTCTCTGTGTTACTGTGTTAGTTTGCACCGGTTTTCGTGTTACGTTTCTTGTTTTTGTATTGTTCGTGTTTATTCGTTATTAAACGTATGAAAATTACCACGCTGCATTTTGGTCCGATCCGTGCTACACCTCTTCGTCAGAGGAGGAGATAGAAGAAAACCGTGACACCCAGGGCATAGACATGTCTGATATGGGCAGAAAGCTTAAATTCTTGTTAATTTAACTTCACTGTTTACATTAGGTATTACAGTGAAATAATACCATGCTATTGTTTGAGGAGAGTGCACAGTTATGAACTTGAACATGTATCAATAAACCAATTAGGCACATTTGGGCAGACTTGATGCAACAGTTTAAACAGAAAGGCAATGGTTCATTGGATCAGCCTAACACTTTGCACATACACTGCTGCCATACACTGCTGCAATCTAGTGGCCAAAATTTAAATTGCTCCTAAATTGGAATAATACATTGTGGCCTTTGTCTTGTATTTCAAAGATGTTGGAAAAAAAAACGCACGTTTTTTCTTTGTATTATCTTTTACCAGATCTAATGTGTCATATTCTCCTACATGAATTTCACATTCAAAGGGTTTCCTTTCAAATGGTATCAAGAATATGCATATCCTTGCTTCAGGTCTAAGCTACAGGCAGTTAGATTTGGGTTTGTCATTTTGGTCGGAAAATGAAAAAAAAAGGGTCTGATCCTTACTGGAGCGAAAGATCGAGAGAAAAGCATTGAAACTACCCGAAGACATAGTACAGCCACGCCCATTTTCTGAAGAATTGCATTATGGGCCCTAAAAGCACGAAAATAGTGCCACTGCTTGTATACTTCGTATTTTGGCAAATTTAGTACGACATCCGGTACCTTTTGGCATACTAACTACATCCATGCTACGATCAATGAGCATACTACATACTCAATTTGCATCACAAATAATACAGTTAATGCGGTTAGTATTGGAACACAGATCTAGTGTGCATGTGCATTTGGGCCGTGTAAAGCAGATGCAACCCGGGTACGGTCCATGAATTGGACTATGCGAATGTAAAATACTAGATTATGTTGAAAACAATGGTCCGCCATCTTGGTCACAGTCTTTAGTTATTTTATACTGCAGTGCTTATTACTCAACTGAGATCATTAGTGGGATGGTTGGAGTTCTCTGGAAGTTGGAAAGTTGCAGTAATGTTGGAAGTTATGTCCTAAAGGGTTTTACCCTTTGCTTTGAGTGTTGGATTTCTTATGTTCATGTCATAGATCTGTTTCTATTGATTTCTGTGTATATTTGATGTGCCTGATGACTAAATATTTAGGGAACGCTAGTAAGAAGAAATGTACCATGGCTTGCGAAATTATTCACCCCCTTGGCATTTTTCCTATTTTGTTGTCTTGTATCATTTGATTTACACAGCATGCTTACCACTTTGAAGATGAAAAAAAAACTGAAAACTTGAGCGTGCATAACTATTCACCCCCCCACCAAAGTCAATCATTTGTAGAGACCCCTTTTTCAGCAATTACAGCTGCAAGTCTCTTGGGGTATGTCTCTATTAGCTTGGCATATCTAGCCACTGGGATTTTTGCCCATTCTTCAAGGCAAAACTTCTTCAAGTTGGATGGGTTCCGATGGTGTACAGAAATCTTTAAGTCATACTACAGATTCTCAATTGGATTAAGGTCTGGGCTTTGACTAGGCCATGTTTCCCCTTAAACCACTCGAGTATTGCTTTAGTAGTATGCTTAGGATCATTGTCCTGCTGGAAGGTGAACCTCCGTCCCAGTCTCAAATCTGTGGAAGACTGAAACAGGTTTCCCTCAAGAATTTCCCTGTATTTAGCACCATCCATCATTCCTTCAATTCTGACCAGTTTCAAAGTCCCTGCCGATGAAAAACATCCCCACAGCATGATGCTGCCACCACCATGCTTCACTGTGGGGATGGTATTCTCTCTCTCTCTCTTTTAAATTTTTTTTTTTACCCCTTTTTCGTGGTATTCAATTGTTTAGTAGCTACTATCTTGTCTCATCGCTACAACTACCGTACGGGCTCGGGAGAGACGAAGGTTGAAAGTCATGCGTCCTCCGATACACAACCCAACCAAACCGCACTGCTTCTTAACACAGAGCGCATCCAAACCGGAAGCACCAATGTGTTGGAGGAAACACCATGCACCTGGCAACCTTGGTTAGCGCGCACTGCACCTGGCCCGCCACAGGAGTCACTGGTGCGTGATGAGACAAGGATTTCCCTACCAGCCAATCCCTCCCTAACCCGGACGATGCTAGGCCAATTGTGCGTCGCCCCACGGACCTCCCGGTTGCGACAGAGCCTGGCGCGAACCCAGAGTCTCTGGTGGTACAGCTGGCACTGCAGTACATCACCCTTAACCACTGCGCCACCCGGGAGGCCTGGGGATGGTATTCTCAGGGTGATGGGAGGTGTTGGGTTTGCTCCAGACATTTTCTTTGATGGCCAAAAAGCTAAATCTGACCATATGTTTGGGGAATCTCCCACATGCCTTTTGGCGAACACCAAACGTGTTTACTTATTTTTTTCTTTAAGCAATGACCTTTTCTTCTGGCCACTCTTCCGTAAAGCCCAGCTCTGTGGAGCGTACGGCTTAAAGTGGTCCTATGGACAGATATTCCAATCTCCGCAGTAGAGCTTTGCAGCCCCTTCAGGGTTATCTTTAGTCTCTTTGTTGCCTCTCTGAATAATGCCCTCCTTGCTTGGTCTGTGAGTTTTGGTGGGCGGCCCTCTATTGGCAGGTTTGTTGTGGTGCCATAATCTTCCCATTTTTTAATAATGGATTTAAAATGGTGCTCCGTGGGATGTTCAAAGTTTCGGATATTTTCTTAAAACCCAACCCTGATCTGTACTTCTCCACAAATTTGTACCTGAGCTGTTTGGAGAGCTCCTTGGTCTTCACGGTGCTGCTTGCTTGGTCTAGTCACTTGCTTGGTGGTGTCCCTTGCTTAGTGGTGTTGCAGACTCTGGGGCCTTTCAGAAAAGGTGTATATATACTGAGATCATGTAACACTTACATTGTACACAGGTGGACTTTATTTAACTAATTGTGTGACTTCTGAAGGTAATTGGTTGCACCAGATCTTATTTAGAGGCTTTATAGCAAACATCTGCATGAACCACTTTTCCGTTTTTAATTTTGGGGAATTTTTGGAAACAAGTCATTTTTCTTCATTTCACTTCACCAATTTGGACTATTTTGTTGTATTACATGAAATTCAAATAAAAAATCAATTTAAACTACAGGTTGTGTTGCAACTTAATAGGAAAAAATGCCAAGGGGGATGGATACTTTTGCAAGGCAATGTAAGCACTGTATGCTATTAGCTGAAATCTTTCTTTAAAGCCTTGTTTTCCTGTTTTTTTACGTACACTGAGTATACCAAACATTAGGAACACCTTTTCCCTCAGAACAGCCACAATTTCTCGAGGCATGGACTCTACAAGGTGTCGAAAGCATTCTACAGTGATGCTGGCCCATGTTGACTCCAATGCTTCCCACAGTTGTGTCAAGTTGGCTGAATGTCATTTGGGTGGTGGACCATTCTTGATATATATGGGAAACTGTTGAGCGTGAAAAACCCAGCAGTATTGCAGTTTTGACACAAACCTACACCCCGTTCAAAGGCACTTACATTTTTTCTCTTGCCCAATCACCCTCTGAATGACACACGTACACAATCCATTGTCTCACAGCTTAAAAATCATTTTTTAACCTGTCTCCTCCCCTTCATCTATACTGATTGAAGTGAATTTAACATGTGACATCAATAAGGGATCATAGCTTTCACCTGGATTCACCTGGTCAGTCTATGTCATGGAAAGTGTTCTTAATGTTTTCTTAATGTTTTGCAGTACACTGTATATTGGAATTATTCCATGAAATTGTGAAAATGACAAAAATGCCCCTTTAGTGTAGGAGCTGTTTTAAAAGGTTTTGGTGGGATGGAGTTTCGTCCCATCACCAGGCGGCAAATTAGTTAAATGAGTTAATTAGTTCATATTTGATGTTGAGATAAAAACGACTGCGTTCGACCTTTAAAAAGTGTATTTCACATGTATGTCCCAATACACTATACAGACGAGAACAAGAGGTAGCATAAAGAACATGTGCAAGTTGGTCTGTCAGACACGGTCCCTCATATTATTGCAGACAGCAATGTAGTGCCCTGCCAACCTACAGCTCTCTGTGTCTTCCCCCAACAGGACGGTAGCCTATTATCATCAGAGAGGTCTCTGAAACCTTGAATAAGCGTTTCACATTTGGGGAAATTACACTTTTAGTTTTATATTTTTGAAACATTTTGTCAGGAAATGCAGCTGTGTCTCAGGTCCTGCTGTGGTGCAGTGGTTGCACAGCCTTTCCTTTTCCTCCATGTTTCCTGTGTCTACCGTTCTCAATGGCAAGGCTGTGCTCACTGAGCCTGTACTTTGTACAGGTTTTGATCAGTAACCATGGTCAAATAGTTTGCCATGGTTTACTGTTGATGTAGTGCCAGATAGCAATGCATTTAACTTTGTGCTTGTGTTTCCCAATAGGTAATGTAGTTGTGTTTTGACTGTGTTGTAATTTGGTTTATTCTGATTGATTGGATGTTCTGGTCCTGAGGCTTCAGTGTGTTAGTAGAACAGGTCTGTGAACTCAACCCCAGGATCAGCTGGATTAGGGGACTTTTTTCTTTGCTCAGTGTTTGGCATTGCAGAGCTTGGTATTGATATGAGAGGGAGGAGCTGTTTAGTTGACTAGTGTCAGTTGCTTGCTGTTGTGCTGTGCTTTTTTGGTTCTGATTGTACGTTTATAGAGTTTTAAAGTCTCATAGTAATGAAGGCGTAATTCACCATTATTTGGCACTTTGTGCTTTTGGTTTGATAGTGTTCAATTTTTTTCCTGATCATTTTACAATCTGTATCAAACGAGTGGTCATCGGTATTTTAACGTATTTCTTTAAAAAAAAAAACTATTTCAGTTGTGCTTCTTTTGCCGTTTGCCTGAAAATATTGTTTATATGTTTTACTGCTAGATTGATGCCTTCTTTACTATGAGTGTATGTGGTATCTAGAAAGTTATTGTTTGGATTTTTTGGTTACTGGTTGCCTTCTGTGCTGTTTTGGGCCCATCTGTATGAATTTCTGAAGTTGCACAGCTTTCTGGGCTGTGAATGTGTGGTTGTTTCCAAGTCTGTACTTTTGAGGAACAAGGTAATTTGGCTGTGATCAGACAGAGGTGTTAGTGGCTTGATGGTGAATTAGCTGAGAGAGAAAGGGTCAATGTCTGTAATCATATAGTCTACTGTGCTGTGGCCAAGAGGTCAGTAATAGGTGAATCTCCCCAAAGAGTAACCTACCATTAACCAAGTAGAGACTCAGGCTTTGACAGAGCTACAACAAATCCCTTCCGGTTTTGTTGATGGTGCTGTCACTGTTGTTTCTATGGGGCAGATTAAGACAGAAACAGTATGGCCTGTAATAAAGCTGTCCCCTCGTGTGGTCGTTAGGTCAGATAGTGTGCCTGTGAGAGCATGTGTGTCGCCACAGATCAGCACATTTCCCTGGGCCTGTGAGTGACAGTGAGTGACAATGTCTGCCGTACACCATGTCTCCTGCAGAATGATGACATCAACATCTTTTCAGTGGTAAACTCTTCAGTCCAAAGATCGACAAGTTTAGGCCCTGAATGTTTCACATGCTAACTGATAGTGATTTCACGTTGCAATTAAGAAAGAATAGCACAGTAAAAAATACAGTAATTACTAAGTTGTTAGGAGTGAGATAAACAATGGATAACAGCAAACTGGTTCTCTTTTTATTTTTTCCTTCTTTCTATTGAACAAGTAAACTCTTAGTACAGCAGTGTATGCGTGTGTGTTGAATGGAGTTTAGTGCAGATATACTGGAGGAGCTGTTTAATCTCACTCAATCCTCCAGAGTTCTCCTTTCCACTGAGGGCCTCAGCGTAGCTGCGCTGGTCCTGCTGTTGGGCCCCGTGGAGGGTGGCCAGATCTGGTCCGGGGGGGCTGCCTTTCTGGTCTGGTAGAGGTGGTGGTCTGGTGTGGGGTAGTAGGCTGGGCCTGGTCCAGTCTGGCTGTGCCGATGGAAGTGGTGATGCTCTGGTGGTGGGTAGGGCCTGTGGGGTGTGCTGGGTCTGGTGTGGAATTGAGGGGGCTTGGGGCTCCTTGGTGGTCTGGTAGGGGTCTCTGGGTGGTCCTCTGTCCAGTAAGGTTTGGTTTGTCTACCAAGTGCCCCCTAACCATTCTGTTTCTCTCTGTCTTCTCTCCCTGTGATGATCTGCCTGGCTCTTTCACTTCCTAACCATTCTTTTTCTCTTCTCTCTCTCTCTCCAGTTTGATGTCGGGGCTAGCAGCCTTGGATGCCAAGTGTTCCAGCCGCCTGGGCATCATGACCGTCTCCTACTACCTGTGGACCACGTTTGTGGCGGTGGTGGTGGGCATCCTCATGGTTACCATCATCCACCCAGGGGGCGCCGCCCAGAAGGAGGACAACGAGGACAGCGGCAAGCCAATCATGAGCTCCGCTGACGCCCTGCTTGATCTGATTCGGTAAGAGACAGGAAGAAGATCATTACATTGACCTTTGACCTATGTTGTTGCGTGTCCTACTGAATTGAATCGTTCTAAAATCAGCCTACAGTGAAGGTTCAATTATTCAAGGGTTGCAATGTTGAGGGGTTTTATTTGTCACGTTTACAATAAACATTTGTTCCCCAGTGCAAAACATATTCTAGACAGGAATATTGCTATTACTTTGTCAGTTCCTCTTCAAGCCTCTGTACTCTGTGACTATTGAGATGCTAAAGGCTTTGTTGTTCAATAAATCAAATGTATTCACATAGTGACTTTTATAAAAGCAACATTTCTTACAAGGGTTTTTACACAGTAACATGGCAACTGCAGATTCCCAAGACCCTCTAGACCTCACTCAGTAAGAGACCTCCCCTTCATCAGAATTTGTTTGAGGCAGGCTTTAGAAAAATGATTTGATATGATAAATAATAAAACCAGTAAGACATGCGTGTGTCCGTGAGTGTGTGAGTGCATGTGTGCATGCGCGTTCTGTGTGGAGATTGTAGCAGGCAGCTAAGGGGCTTCCAGCACTTAGCTTCACCTCCTCAGTTAACAACAACAATCCTCAGCAGAGCCTTGGAATATAATTACCATTGGTTGCGTCCCAAATGGTAACCTATGAATAGGGTGCCATTTGGGATGTAGGCCAGCAAATAACCATGGCCCTCAAAATGCCTTATGCACTCCAAGATCTTAAGCACAAGAAATGTGTAAGATATAGTGTTAATTGGATTCGTAACATATCGTCCAATTTTTTTCAATAAAAAAATTGAAGGACGTAACAAGTAATGCGAAATGGATGACGCCGTACACAATTTGACGACGTAGTACACAATTTGATGACGTAGTACACAATTTGATGACGTAGTGCACAATTTGATGACGTAGTACACAAAAATCGGGGACCACTTTTGGCTCGTGAACACCACTTTCAAAACTACTGGCTGAAATGATGCAAAAGTTTGAGAGTGCATCTTTGATGCTTTATTAAAAATCATTAAAAAGCAGCATTTTTATTCTCTTTGTTCTCTTTTCCATCCAATGCCACCGTGTCAACGCTCCAGCTAATGGATCATTATTGTGTCCTATATAGAGTTGAAGTCAGAAGTTTACATACACTTAGGTTAGAGTCATTAAAACTCGTTTTTCAACCACTCCGCAAATTTCTTGTTGACAAACTATAGTTTTGGCAAGTTGGTTAGGACATCTACTTCAAGATGGCATCTTGAAGAAGAAAATTATGTGGATATATTGAAGCAACATCTCAAGACATCAGTCAGGAAGTTAAAGCTTGGTCGCAAATGGGTCTTCCAAATAGACAACGACCCCAAGCATATTTCCATAGTTGTGGCAAAATGGCTTAAGGACAACAAAGTCAAAGTATTGGAGTGGCCATCTCAAAGCCCTGACCTCAAGCCTATAGAAAATGTGTGGGCAGAATTGAAAAAGCGTGTGCGAGCAAGGAGGCCTACACACCAGCTCTATCAGGAGGAATGCGCCAGAATTCACCCAATTTATTGTGGGAAGCTTGTGGAAGG
Source organism: Oncorhynchus nerka (assembly GCF_034236695.1). NCBI lineage: Eukaryota > Metazoa > Chordata > Actinopteri > Salmoniformes > Salmonidae > Oncorhynchus > Oncorhynchus nerka. The sequence continues at coordinate 55,363,294 of NC_088415.1, forward strand.
CTACCCGAAACGTTTGACCCAAGTTAAAGAATTTAAAGGCAATGCTACCAAATGCTAATTGAGTGTATGTAAACTTCTGACCCACTGAGAATGTGAAAAGCTGAAATAAAAGCTGAAATAAATAATTCCCTCTACTATTATTCTGACATTTCACATTCTTAAAATAAAGTGGTGATCCTAACTGACCTAAGACAGGGAATTTTTACTGAGAATAAATGTCAGGAATTGTGAAAAACTGAGTTTAAATGTAATTGGCTAAGGTGTATGTAAACTTCAGACTTTATGACCACCTCTGTCGCCTCAGTTCAACCCAATCATGTATCTAGAAAACATACGTCTCTGGTTCAACCTCTGTTCACCATCACCCCAGAGAGGATCAATTATTTGGTACTGTAGCTCCCCAAGACAACATTTAACCCAGACCTTCCTTTTCACATTTCTCCGGTGAGAGTTTTGAACTGTTTAATTCAACTGTGCCAGAGATATTTTGGTAATATTTGAAAAAATATTTGGAAATATAAGGACAGGGCCTATATTTGGAAAATATTAAGCTATGAACTGCTTAATTGACAATATAACTGCTCTTTTAAAGCTAAAGTTTGCGATAGGCAAAACTGTAACACTGGCTGCCCCCAGGTGCGTTTGTTACTGTTTTTGTTCTGAGGAAATTAGCACCCAGCATCGTGGTATAAAAAAAGAACATTGTACATACTCTGATGTTCTACCGTGCATTAAATCTCCAGCGTCTGGTTGTCTCTCACCCAGCCACCCTGGTGGTTAACCATGTGTGCTGTGTCATGTGCTGTCTCAGTCTCACAGAGTGTGTGTGTGTGTGCGTGCATGTGTGTTTCAGTGACACGAACGCACACAGGATGTAAAGCCTAATGCCTCCTCTGTCAGTGGGTCACAGCTAAGCTAATTAAGCAGGTGAGGGATGGAGTGTGGGTTTAGGGTTAGGGTTAGACACAGGGACATGCTAGACTGACTCAGAGCATCACAGTATATATGACCATAACAGTCGGTCAGTGGGCCTCTGTCACAAGCACTTAGTCACCCAGTCACAGGCCTATGGCCCTACACAGCTCCCAGTCACAGGCCTATGGCCCTACACAGCTCCCAGTCACAGGCCTATGGCCCTACACAGCTCCCAGTCACAGGCCTATGGCCCTACACAGCTCCCAGTCACAGGCCTATGGCCCTTACCTACACACAGGGACCGCTCGTAGGGAGGCTTTACTACACAGACAAATGCAGTTTATAATTACTTTATTATCGTTTAGTATTAATGATTAACAAACATTTACCATATGTTATAGTAAACGTAATAAATAAAAAGGCAGTAAGTTGGAATACGTGTTTGTTCACAAACGTGTATATTTTTTTGTTAGAGCTGAACACCTACCTTGTCATGTGGTGTCCTGCATCAGAAAATTGTAACAGGTAATCAGATTTATGATGTGAAAAAGTGTATGTTTCAGCCAGACTCAGGGATTCTGTGGCCCTTACCTACAACACACAGTCCTCATGTGAGAGACTCTACACAGACAATGGCACTCTATTACTACATTATTACTATGAAATATAACTGATTAAGGAACACTTGAATATCTTTTATTGTCATTGTGTAAGTATAGGTGGTGCTCATTCAGGTGTATTTTGATTAGAGCTGAGCATGTGCATTAGCCTGTTGCATGCTGTTAAACATAGGGAACTGATGCAGAGGGTAACTGCGCAATTATTTATGTGATTTTTTTTTTTACTTGAGAAATTATAAAATGAAAAGCGAGTGCTTAAGCCCTGTGACATTTTGAAAATGCGTGGGACAATGACCTGTGTATCTATACCAGGGTTGAAGTCAATTCCATTTCAATTCTAGTTAATTCTGGAAGTACACTGAAATTCCAGTTCCAATTGACTTTAAAGCTTTTCAATAAGGAACATGTGGAATTGGAATTGACCCCAACCCTGGTATCTACCTAGGCAGCAGCTATGGCACATGGACATGAGGCCAGGAGGAGGGATCCTGCCTGTCCTTGTTGTTGCTGTGTGTTTTGTTTTTTTATCCCAGAGGACAGCTGTGCTCAGGATTTACCCTAAAGCTTTAGAGCCTCCCTCCCTCCCTGCCTCCATCTATCATGCCAGTGTATATATGTGCTTATGTCGGTGCGCCTCTTTTTGTGCATGTTTGTGCGAGGTGTATGTGTGCGTCTGCATGTCCAAGTATGTGTGTGCATGTCCAAGTATGTGTGTGCTGATGGCCGTGAGCTTGTGTGTGTGAGCTTGTGATGTGTGTATGAACGTGTGTAATGGTGTAGGTTTAATTAGTGGCATTCGTTCTGATCCACACTGTGTTTGATTACCAGAGTGGTTTATTGGCTTGACTCTCATAGAGGCCCGGAATGGATGACTTAGTCATGGAATCTACTATAAATCAAGTCAAATTCAAATCCAATTTATTTGTCACCTACACAGTTTACAGGTATGACCTAGTGATTAAATATACTGCACTTCAATACTCTATATCAGTATTTTTATTTTAAATATTTTTTTTTTCTTAAAACCATCAATCAACAAATTAATCACATTCTATTTATACAGTGAATTTGGCAAATGTTTAGCGAGCAGGTTGTTTATTATTGCACTATATCCATATCTTTTTTTAAATGTTTATTGAACCATTTTTTAACTAGGCAAGTCAGTTAAGAACAAATTCTTATTTACAATGACGGCCTACCACGGCCAAACCCTAACCTGGACGACGCTGGGCCAATTGTGCGATGCCCTATGGGACTCCCAATCACGGCCGGTTGTGATACAGCCTGGAATTGAACCAGGGTCTGTAGTGATGCCTCTAGCACTGGCCATATGTTTGCATTTCAAATAGCGACGCTCATCCTGAGCTCGCACCTCCAGCCCTGGGAGGGACATTCCCGCAAAGTGCAGGAGATTCCATTTGTCTCCTGGTGCCTTCCAAGGCTGAAAGTGATTCAAACTGAACCTGAGGTTGTGAATGTAATTATGTGAATTAAATTGTTGTGCTTGGATTGTTTCAAGAGCTCTATATTAGGTATGTTCAGAGAGACCGGGTCAAAATTGTATTACCGGTTATCAGGCACATTCCTGTTGTCTGGTCATAACATTCAAAAGATCAGAGTCTCCTTTGGTTTAACTTAGAACTTGTTTTGAAAGCTCCATTAAGACACGCGCATTTCTTATTAGTTGAGAGTCATTTACAACTATTAGTTGATTTGAGTAAATGCATCCCTCATTTATAGAGTAACTCTTTGACTATACATTCATAATTTAGTAGGTCTATTGGTAAATGTTATTTAGACTATACACATAGCATTATGCATCGGTTCTAACATGACATCTCTGGCTAAGATAGACCTAAATTAAAGCTTGGACTGTGGTTGCTATAAACAACTCATAAGTCCCATAAGCCACTTAATAATCACATAAAGCTATCTTAGAACACATGTAATTACAGTACCAAGTGGTGACGTGCAGACTCTCAAGCTGGCTAGACCCTTCGGTATACAGTACCAGTCCAAAGTTTGGACACACCTACTCATTCAAGGGTTTTTCTTCATTGTACTATTTTACACTTTGTAGAATAATAGTGAAGACATCAAAACTATGAAATAATACATATGGAATCATGTAGTGACCAAAAAAGTGTTAAACAAATCAAAATACATTTGAGATTTTAGACTCTTCAAAGTAGCCACCCTTTTCCTTGATGAACGCTTGAGACACCCTTGGCATTGCCACTACTATGTGTTCTACTGAAAATGCTACTACAGTACACATTGTGTACAGCGTTTCTGGTTATCCACAAGATGATGTGAAAGAGAGAAGTGGTGCCCCAGAAAAGGTTATAAATAAAATGTAAAGATTTTGGATGCGGTCAAGTTCTCTGACTCCTCATTTGGAACATTCTGTGCTTCCATGTCTGTTATTGGAAAGTCTAGGCACATAACAGATTTGAACTTCACATGAAAAAGTTTGATTGAAAAATTGTGAATCATCTTATTTCAACACTTTAATTTCTGAAACCTGTCAGCCGGCTACAGAGTTGAACCCTTTTCTATATTCTTCCCTTCCAGAAACATGTTCCCAGCCAACTTGGTCCAAGCAACTTTCCAACAGGTGAGCAGTATGACATTATCATACTGTATATAGTATAAATGTATGTATAAACCATTTTAGTTTCCTAAAGAGTTTTAGGAGGAGTGCCAAAGCATGAAATGCCGATAATAGGAGATGAATGACATTATTTGAATGGAAGTCTGTATATTTGAAATACAAATTCACCAAATTATGACCGTTGACCGGAATGCATTCAGTACAGTATATTTAACTAATTCCGACTCTTTTTCATACACGTACCATCATCATGCTTAGCTTGTATATCTATCTACACATAACATGTTAGATACTTCAGTATGACATTAATGTATATACTGTATATATACTGTATATATACTGAGTGTACAAAACATTATGAACTCTCTTTCCATGACATAGAATGCCCAGGTGAGTTTAGTTGAAAGCTATGATCCCTTATTGATGACACTTGTTAAATCCACTTCAATGAGTGTAGATGAAGGGGAGGAGACAGGTTAAAGAAGGATTTTTAAGCCTTGAGACAATTGAGGCATTGATTGTGTATGTGTACCATTCAGAGGGTGAATGGGCAAGACAAAAGTTTTAAGTAAGTGCCTTTGAAAAGGGTATGGTAGTAGGTGCCAGGTGCACTAGTTTGTGTCAAGAACTGCAACACTGCTGGGTTTTTCAGCTGTTTCCCGTGTGTTTCAAAAATGGTCCATCACCCAAGGACATCCAGCCAACTTGACACAACTGTGAGAAGCTTTGAAGTCAACATGGGCCAGCATCCCTGTGGAACGCTTTCGACACCTTGTGGAGTCCATGCCCCAATGAATTGAGGCTGTTCTGATATTTGGAAGGTGTTTTGTACACTAAGTATATATCTGGTCTTGTTACTTTATTAATGTTCCAGGAGTATTTCCATAATGAAGCCCCCCCCTGCCCAAAGTGGCCCTGACAGAGAGCTTTATACAGTATATGTTGAATACTTTAATATGATTTTCATGTATACATCTGGTCTTATTAGTACCGTACCAGGAGTATCCCCATCATGAAGGCCCCCCCACCCACGGTGGCAGCCTCCCTGATGGAGAGCACCACCCGGAGGGTCTATATCTACGGTGTCCAGGACGACAACGGCACCGACATCCAGAACTTCTCCCTGGACTTGACACCTCCGCCTGACATCCAGATGCGCACACTGCCCGGGACCAGCGATGGCATGAACGTCCTGGGGATCGTCATCTTTTCCGCCACCATGGGTGAGTGACGTCATCACTGACCTCTGACCTCTAACCCTGTGATGACATTACGGGTGAGGGACAGTTCCACTAACAAATGCACACACCGACGTGCACGCATGCATGCACACACACACAAACACACAGACACACACACAAACCCCCTAAGGCATACTGCCTTGTTGTGCCATTATGTTTGAGTGACATCAGATACTATCACTGTCATCCCTGCCCTTCATCTAGTTAAACTTTACACTTACACTAGTTCTTTCCTCAATGTTTATCAATCTCCTATAGTAAAAGCACAAACTATTAGCAAATCAATCTGGCCCACGGTATGGTGTCCATGTTGTCTCAGTCTAACACCATGTGTTGTTGTTGGTGGTGGTCTCTCCAGGTATCATGCTGGGAAGAATGGGGCCTAATGGCAGCGCCTTGGTCAACTTCTGTCAGAGTCTGAACGAGGCTGTCCTGAAGATTGTCGCCATAGTGATCTGGTAAGAGCTAGAGGCCCCTCACAAAAAACAAGGAACTCAGTTGGGGTCTCAACTTACTGTTGAGAGTTAGAATAGTAGAATGCACAAGGTGCAGGATCAACATTTGGTTGTGGATCAGCAATTGTTCCCTTGTTATTTCAGTCACTGACAGTCACTCAGTTAGCCATGTCAACTTTAAAAATATATATTGGTAAGTTAAGTCTAGCCAGCTATCTAAACTTGTAGTAATCATGGCTGACCACCGACCAGGCACAGAGGGCACGTGCCCAGGGGCCCTGACCTCCAGGAGGACCCCAGTTATTTGGTTTATCACTCAGACATCATTAACATGGCATAAGTAATGGCAAAGGTGTAAAAATATATATATTTTTATTTATTTTTTATTTAACCAGGTAGGCAAGTTGAGAAGAAGTTCTCATTTACAATTGCGATCTGGTCAAGATAAAGCAAAGCAGTTCGACACATACAACAACACAGAGTTACACATGGAATAAAACAAACATACAGTCAATAATACAGTAGAAACAAGTCTATATACAATGTGAGCAAATGAGGTGAGATAAGGGAGGTAAAGGCAAGAAAAGGCAATGGTGGCAAAGTAAATACAATATAGCAAGTAAAACACTGGAATGGTAGATTTGCAGGGGAAGAATGTGCAAAGTAGAAATAAAAATAATGGGGTGCAAAGGAGCAAAATAAATAAATAAAATATCATATATCTTCAACGCATGGAAAAATGGGTCGAATTGCAGGAAATTAGATGTAAAACTGTAAAAAAAAATATCGCTGCCCCATGGCGAAATGAATAGAATTGCCTGACAGTATTCTCACAAAATGTCTCTCTGCCTCATAGCAAAAATGTGTAGAACTGCAGAAATCTTGCTTTAAAACTGCCACATTTTTTTGTACACCCCAAATGTGTAGAATTGCAGGAAAGTAACTTAAAAACCAAAATATTTCTCTCCACCGTCAAGAGCAGGGCCAACCAAATCTCGCTTAGGGCTCCCAAAAGCCGAGAGCCAGCTCTGTTAAAAAACTAGCCTATTTGGGTAAAAAAAAGGACCTACAATGAGAATCTACAATGTAAACAACTCTTAATTTCCTGGTCCACCGCAGGTACTTCCCTTTCGGCATTGTGTTCTTGGTTGCCGGTAAGATCCTGGAGATGGACGACCCGTCGGCCATGGGGAAGAAGTTGGGGTTCTACGCTATCACCGTGGTGATGGGGCTAGTGCTGCACGGTCTCTTCATCCTACCAGCCATGTACTTCTTCATCACCAAGAAGAGTCCCATCGTATACATCAGGGGCATCCTGCAGGCCCTGCTCATCTCCCTGGCAACCTCGTCCAGGTAAACATCAACGACCATAAAACTGACCCTAACCCTAACCCTAGCTTCATATCCACACACTGTCTCAATCCTAACCCTAGCTCCAGCCGCAATCCTAGCCGTAACCCTAACCCTAGACATAATACTAACCCTAGCCATAACACTAACCCTAGTCAAAACCCTATAACCATAACCCTAGCTCCAGTCACATTCCCTACTCCAACCTAATAAATGTGGTCACATCTTTTGGCACTGATCTCACTCATCATATGGCACTGATCTCACTCAGATCTCATCACATTTGTTGGTATGGAACCCTTGAGTCCCCTGTATGTCCCCAACCCGATCTAGTCATGGAGACATCCACTAGGGATCTAGTCATGGAGACATCCACTAGGGATCTAGTCATGGAGACATCCACCAGGGATCTAGTCATGGAGACATCCACTAGGGATCTAGTCATGGAGACATCCACTAGGGATCTAGTCATGGAGACATCCACTAGGGATCTAGTCATGGAGACATCCACTAGGGATCTAGTCATGGAGACATCCACTAGGGATCTAGTCATGGAGACATCCACTAGGGATCTAGTCATGGAGACATCCACTAGGGATCTAGTCATGGAGACATCCACTAGGGTGACTGTTGAAAAAGGCATTAATAGATGGTGCAATGGGTGTATAGACTTTCACTATGCACTATTTTCAGATTTTGCTGCCTTAAAATGTAATCCAAAAAGGGATGCAATTTGATATTTTCCCTACGGATCTACACAACCTACTACACATTTTCGAAGTGAAAGAAAATGATAGAAAATGATTCTAATTATAAAGCATTGAAAAACAAAGATGTCTTGTTTGCGTATGTCTTCACACCCCAGAGAGAATACTTGGTCGAAGCACCTTTGGCAGCCTTTACAGCTGTGAATAATTTTGAACACGATTCTACCAACTTTGCACAACTCCTTGGGCAACATATATACACTGTTTTTGTCAAAATTGCTCAAGCTCAGTAACTTTGGCTGGGAATCATTGATGGACAGCAATATTCAAACCTTGTCTCTGATTTTCAAGCAAAGTCAGGACTGAGACTGGACCACTAAGGAACACGCAACACCTCTTGGAAAGCAATTCTGGTGTGTCTTTGGCATTAAAATGTGTGTCATTGTCCCCCCAAAAAAGCTAGGTTTCATATTTATTTTGATCCTGACAAGCTCCCCAGTCTCTGCTGGCGACAACCATAACCATAACATGATGCTGCCGCCACAATACTTGAAAATACAGAGGGTTTCACTCTATATGTCGTTTTTAATTTAGGACAAAAAGTTCATTCCTTTGCCGTGTTGTCTTTCAGTACTTAACGGCCTTAATACAAACAGAATGGATGATTTGGAGTGGATTTAAAAAAAATACAGGCTTCCTTCTTTTCACTGTGTTATACACACCAGTAATGTGGAGTGAAAACAATGTTGTTGATCCTCTGTATTTTCAGGCAACATCATGTTATGGGTATTCTTGTCACCGGGAGGGACTGGGGAGTTTGTCAATTAAACTTTAACAGCAGTAAAGGGTGTTAATATAATGAGCAGGAACTTTCAGTGAATCTCTCTGCTCTTGAATGAATCATAGCCATTGAAATAAGCATCTCGGTCTCGTGTTGAGTTTGGTTGAAATTAAATGACAAAATATTAGCTTGAATCAGCCGTACACCACTGTCTATGTCTTTCTTGTCATTTATACTGAGCAAAAAATATAGACACTACATGTAAAGTGATGGCGCCGGAGGGTAGGGCTGCCTTCTTAACCAACCATGCTATTTTGTTAGTTTTTTCGCGTTGTTCGTAACTTGTTTTGTACATAATGTTGCTGCTACCGTCTCTTATGACCGAAAAGAGCTTCTGGACATCAGAACTGGGATTACTCACTTCAAGTTGGACGAGGAGTTCTTCTTCAATGAGTCGGACCAAGGGATATACTACGGATGCCCGACCAGGCCCAGATCCCTGTGATTAGCTGGAAAAGGAAACATAGGTTTTGCGGAAAGAGATCAGGATGCCTTGTGAGGATTAGGCGATGAGTGACTAATCTGCCCTTGCCTTCCGTTCTGCTAGCTAACGTTCAATCGCTGGGAAATAAATAGGTCGAGCTGAAAGCACGTGTATCCTACCAACGGGACATTAAAAACTGTTATATCTTATGTTTCACCGAGTCGTGGCTGAACGACACAACATTAAGAACATACAGCTGGTGGGTTATACACTCTATTGGCAGGACAGAACAGCAGCCTCTGGTAAGACACGGGACGAGGGCCTATGAATTTATGTAAACAACAGCTGGTGCACGATATCTAAGGAAGTCTTAAGGTTTTGCTCACCTGAGGTAGAGTATCTCTTGATAAGTTGTAGACCACACTATCTAACTAGAGAGTTTTCATCTGTATTTTTCGTAGCTGTCTACATACCACCACAGACCGAGGCTGGCACTAAAACCACACTCAACCAGCTGTATTCCGCCATAAGCAAACAGGAAAACGCTCATCCAGAGGCGGCGCTCCTAGTGTCCGGGGACTTTAATGCAGGGAAACTTAAATCAGTTTTACCTAATTTCTAATCAGCATGTTAAATATGCAATCAGAGGGGAAAAAAATTCTAGACCACCTTTACTCCACACACAGAGAGGCGTACAAAGCTCTCCCTCTATTTCCATTTGGCAAATCTGTCCATAACTATCCTCCTGATTCTTGATTACAAGGAAAAATGAAAGCAGGAAGCACCAGTGACTCAGTCTATAAAAAAAATGGTCAGATGAAGCAGGTGCGAAACTACAGGACTGTTTTGCTAGCACAGACTGGAATATATTCCGGGATTCTTCCGATGGCATTGAGGAGTACACCACATCAGTCACTGGCTTTACCAATAAGTCCATCGAGGACATCGTCCCTACAGTGACTGTACGTACATAACCCAACCAGAAGCCATAGATTACAGGCAACATTCGCACTGTGCTATAGGGTAGAGCTTCCGCATTCAAGGAGCGTGACTCTAACCCGGAAGCTTAGAAGAAATCCCGCTATGCCCTCCGATGAACCATTAAACAGGCAAAGCGTCAATACAGCAAGAAGATCGAATCATCCTACACAGACTCATCGGAAGTGGCAGGCTTGCAAACTATTACAGACTACAAAGGGAAGCACAGCCGAGAGCTGCCCTGTGACACGTGCCTACTAGACGAGCTAAACAACTTCTATGCTGGCTTCGAGGCAATTAATACTGAAACATGCATGAGAGCATCAGCTGTTTCAGATGACTGTGTGATCATGCTCTCCGCAGCCAATGTGAGTAAGACCTTTAACCTTTAAGGATCCGCCCCTTTTGTTTTCATTTTCGTTAGTGCCTTATTGCAAACAGGATGCATGTTTTGGATCATTTTTATTCTACACAGGATTCCTTCTTTTCACTCTGTCATTTAGGTTAGTATTGCGGAGTAACTACAATGTTGTTGATCCATCCTCAGTTTTTTCCTATCACGGCCATTAAACTCTGTAAATGTTATAAATTCACCATTGGACTCATGATGAAATCCCTGAGCGGTTTCGTTCCTCTCCAGCTACTGAGTTAGACGGATGCTTGTATCTTTGTAGAGACTGGGTGTATTGATACACTATTCAATTTCTGCTTTTATTTTTAACCATCTACAAATAGGTGCCCTTCTTTGCGAGGCATTGAATATTGCATTAAAGACCATACAGTAATTGGTTAAAGAAAATTGTGATAAATAAGTTTAATTTAAGGACCCAAAAATTTACGCTAGTTAACCAGTCAATGTTCAGGTCACCCAGATAATATACCTCTGTTAACATCACACAAGTTGTCAAGCATTGCACACATACAGTATCATTCAAACACTGACTGTTAGCACATGGTGGCCTGTAGTAGCAAGAAGGGGACTTTAGATGAGGCATGTGAACTTGTAACCACAACACTTCAACACCATTTGACATGATATCCTCTCTAAGCTTTACATGAATATGCCTCTGAACTTCTACAGCAACACCTTCCCCATAGGCTTTTCTGTATTTTCTGTAGATGTAATATCCCTGTGTTGCTACTGCTGTATCATCAAATACATTTCACAGTTTGCCAGTATATCAAATCAATCAATCAGCGTTGGGCAGTATATGAATGCTATCCGATGTTAGCAAGTTATTGATTTCATGTAACTTAAGGCTACATGTATTACTATGGACTATTGTTAGCCCTTTCCTTGGTAGCTTATCACAGATAGACATAATAAGTGTGTGTGTGTGTGTGTGTGTGTGTGTGTGTGTGTGTGTGTGTGTGTGTGTGTGTGTGTGTGTGTGTGTGTGTGTGTGTGTGTGTGTGTGTGTGTGTGTGATGTTAGGATGAAGCTACTGACCCAGAAGCTTGGCTCTCTCACTCCTTGGGAGGGAGGGTGGACAATGAGCCTGTAGTAGTGGATGTAAGCAATGTTCCCATGCTCTCTGGCAGCTTTCATAACTGGGATAAGTTCTTTCTGCCTCTGGCGCACAGCTTCAGAAAAGTCCTTGTTGAGGAAGACGTTGGTTCCTCTCAAGTTCTTGGCTCTCTTTAGAACAGCCATCTTGTCCTTAAACCTCAGGAAATTGGCCGCTATCGGCCTGGGTCTGTCAGCTAGGCTGGTTACATATTCTAGACCTGCAGATGCACCTCAATCTTCTTATGATCCATCTGCATCTTTTCAGTGATCATTTTTCTTACTTTCTCTTCAGACTCGACCCAGTTCTCATGTGAAGACATGCCATCCACAACGATGTTATTCATCTTGGGTTGCCCTTACAGATAATCTGTTTTCCCAGTCATTGTTAATATTGATTTACAGAGAGTGCTAATGTACTCTCAAGAGTGCTTACAGTTTGTTGGCATCTTGACGCAAGTATTTGAGGACATCCACCTTTCCCTGGGAGATCTGCAAACTGTTCTTAAGGTCCTGGACCTCTCTGGTCAGATTGTCAATTATTTTGTTAGTTGAGTCCATCAGTATTTGGACAATGCTCTTTAAGCCATTTTCCTGTTGTTGCGAAAACTGCTTGTGGAACCCTTTTTGTTTGTTTAAAAGATTCTTCACCTGTGATAGAGAAACACTGTCCTCGCCATGACTCCCATCTTTTGCTTTGGATGCCATGGTAGCAACGTAGGCTAATACTGGCACTCCACACATTTCCAGAGAGGGCAGGTTGCAGGTCAGATTTAAACAACAACAAACTAAAAAGATTTAGACAGCCACAAGTCCGGGACAATAAATGGTCCTAGTGACAAGGGCTAACCGTGTCGCAGGCTATGTTCAAGCTGTCAAGGAAACGTTGCTAGTTTGATAGCTTGTTAGCAGCTAGGTTAGCTGCGATGCCAAGCAACTATATTACTCATTAAGGAAAGCACTAATATCTTCAAATACCATTCCTCAGTGAAATACTGTTACCTGAGTTTGTCAGTTAACGCAGACTACCTGCAGCTAAAATAGAGTTGAGCACAGCCAATTTCACCTTAATCTAATCATAGAAATAGAATCCCTAGAATGGACAAAACCCCTCAGACCATGCTGATTTGACTCATACACATAGCTACAATCAATATGGCTGCCTGTCCACCCATCACTAAAGTTGAACGGTAATGCCTGTTCAGTTTACAAGACAATAGAGTTGAGCGAGTTTAATTCAATATTAATACTTATCTAAAACGCAATCTGCGTCTTTGTCTCCTCAGCTCTGCCACACTGCCTATAACCTTCAAGTGCCTCCTGGAGAACAACCACATCGACCGACGCATCATCCGCTTCGTACTCCCTGTGGGCGCCACCATCAACATGGACGGGACGGCACTCTATGAGGCAGTGGCGGCCATCTTCATCGCCCAGGTTAACAACTACGAGTTGGACTTTGGCCAGATCATCACTATCAGGTATGCATCCTATAGTTTTAGGGGCAGGAGAGAGTCAACAAATTCTTGTGAGAGGGTTTGTAGTATTTTAGGCCAGGATTAAATCAGAAATCACACTATAGCACACTTACTGCAGTTGTATACCCATTTTTGGTCTCATTATTTAAATATATGTACTCATTGATTCTTGATAAATATAACTTAAAAATGCCTCATGAGCTTACCCAATCAGAACCCCAAAATATAAGCTTGTTTTACTCCAACGTTTGTAATTAAAGTAAATGCAAACAAACACTATATAGCCACAAAACATGGTTAAGGGCCCGATTCAATCAGATCCGCTTTAGCCGACATCCACACAGCTGATGTTTTGACGGTGCCGGATTGGAACTGGGTTAGAGCAGTCAAATCCACAGCGGCTTCTGGCATTATACCTCATGCGGACATTGCCATTGGCTACACGGAGTCTCATTAAGAGAAATCCCACGCAGCCTTGTTTGTAAGTTAGAACACTGGAATGTGAAAAGTCATCTCCACCTCGATTAGGCTGATATATACCTCATCATTACACCTCATTATTTCTATATAGCCTACACTTTCTCGTTGTACACTTTAAGATGAGTGGGACGTGCGTGGCTTCGTGACAATGATCACAAGAGCAGCTGTTCACCTCTGACACCACCAAATCGTCAGCTATGCAGTTGTCTCCGGTTAACACTTGATCTGATTGAATCTAGGCCTAGAACTATCATTTTGGATATATACATCCATATCATGAATGGTCAGTCCTTGCATCTATGGCTCTGTCTAGGAATTTTGAAAGTGGTCACATTACTTCAGCCCCGTCACAATAGCGGTTTACAGAAACGGGCAGGGAGTGCGCTTTGTTAGCTTTAAAAGTCATTTGTAATTGAGCCGACATCTGTAGCGTTCGCCTTGAATGCGATCTCCACGAACGCATTTCAAAGACATGTTGTCTACGAGCGAAATTGGGAACACCGGCCTTAGTATGAAAATGGATGCATGGGGTATCTGAATTACAATTGCAGACGGACTTCTTAAATACGTAGAAAGTATTTATGATTACAACACGTGATGTAAACAAATAGGTAAAAAAAACCTGGAGAAATGTTGGAATATCCGATTATTGCAATGGAATTTCCTGGAATGGAATGGGGTGGAAAATACATGGTTATCATATTGTTGCTTAATCATCCAGTTATGTGTATTGCCTGTGTGGCTACATTTTATAGGCACCAATGATAAGCATGTGTGGAATTATTTGGTCCAAAATAGCACCAAGGGTACAACAAATCTCTAGCTTTGCGTTTTGTGCCACACAGACATGTATCTGGTGTTACAGTTTTTAGGATGAATGAATGAATATTATGAGATTATACTGAATCAAACACGTAGATAAATGCAGGCAGGCAGGTAGGCAGGTAGGCAGGCAGGCAGGCAGGCAGGCTAGCCCAGACCCATCCTCCTCCACCACACCTGCAGATCTGCGGTGTAAAATGGCCTTGCTCTCCCCTAATTTAATGACATGTTAAACTGTAATATTATTTAGCAGACCTATCCTATCCTCCTCTACTCATCACAAACTGCTGCTTTCCAAAAGGAACCATATTCCCTATATAGTGCAGTACCTTTGACCAGGGCCCATAAGGCTTTGGTCAAAAGTAGTGCACTAGATTGGGAATAGGGTGCCTATTTGGACACAGACTGACTGTGGCCAGGCAGGCAGTAATCTCCTGGCAGTAAGACCCATATGACCTGTATTACTCAGCTCTCTTGTCACGGCAGAGTTATCAGGAGGGTTTTTAAAAATGATTTTGTAGCGTCCTGTCTTTTCCTGTGACGTTTGGCTGTTCTTAGCGGAGTACTGGTCAATCTGTAGGCTGTAGTGTCCAGGGCTCCAGAGATAGACTGTGTGTCAGAGTGTATGTCCTAAATGGCACCATGTTCCCATTATAGTGCACTACTTTTGACCAGGTTCCATAGAGCTCTTGTTAAAAGTAGTGCACTATTTGCAACGCAGCATGTGTGTCAGTGTGTTCTCAGAGGCTTCCCAAACAGCGAGGCCAAACGGGGCAGAAACTCAGCCATCGTGTCAAATGTCAATTACTGTATCTGTATTTTTGTGTCTGTGTGGGTGCACATAATATACAGTACATGATTTGATTGTATTTTATTAGGATCTATTTTAGTCCGCATTTGGACTAATCTTTCAAGAGTCCTTAACATTAAAATATAATTTATAATACAAACACACTTTCACATATAACACACTATTACAAACATACACTCGCATAATGACCCAATAAATACTCAATCTAAAAAAATATTGATTCTTCATCTACTATAGTCCCACAACATTTCTATATACTATATTTAACTTGTTTTTAAATCATGTTTAAACTTATATATTGAAAGGTTTCTAGTTTGCTCAGTTAATTTATTCAATTTCTTTATTGCTCTAAATCGAAATGTTCTTTTGCCCATTTCTTTTTTCTGTCTGGATAACGCATAGATGGTGGACAATCTATTCCTAGTATTTACGGAACGTCCGTCTCTTACCAACTGAATACCATTGTGAATAGAACTTGGCCATTTTAAATGATGTATATTATAAAATAAGATAAGCATGTTTTTTTCAATTATCTTGTCGATTGATGACCAACCAAGAACACTGTGCATGACTGCAACAGAAGAACTATATCTCCGCCTTAAAACAATCCTTGCTGCTTTATTCTGTGCATTCTGCAGCCTCCTAACTTCACTAGATGATGCATTTCCCCAGACCACCGAACAATAGTTCACTTGACTCTCAACCAATGCCTGTGTTATTTGCTGAAGGATTTTCCCTGGTAAATATTTAGCTATCCTTCTGATTATGCATGCTGCTTAAATCATTTTTTTTACATTAGTTATTTGAGACGACCATGATAAGCAGTTGATGTGCATGACAGGATGACAGGTCAAGGATTATTACTAGGCCTGATTACCAACAATGACAAGACCGCCTACAGGGAGGAGGTGAGGTCCCTGGTGGAGTGGTGCCAGGAATATAACCTCTCCCTCAACGTCAACAAAATGAAGGAGCTGATCGTGGACTTCAGGAAAAAGCAGAGGGAGCACCCCCGTATCCACATCAACCTTTGGCTTGGCCCCCCAAGACCCTCACAAACTTTTACAGATGCACAATTGAGAGCATCCTGTCGGGCTGTATCACCGCCTGTTACGGCAACTGCACCACCCACAACCGCAGGGCTCTCCAGAGGGTGGTATGGTCTGTCCAGCACATCATCGGGGGCAAACTGACACCCTCCAGGACACCTACATCACCTGATGTCATATGAAGGCCAAAAAGATCATCAAGGACATCAACCACCGGAGCCACGGACTGTTCACCCCGCTATCATCAAGAAGGCGAGGTCAGCACAGACAAAGCTGGGACCGAGAGACTGATAAACAGCTGGCATCTCAAGGCCATCAGACTGTTAAATAGCCATCACTAGCCGGTTACCACCCGGCTACTCAACCCTGCACCTTAGCGGCTGCTGCCCTATACACTGTACATAGATATGGAATTCCTGGCCACTTTAGAAATGGAACACTAGTCACTTTAATAATGTTTACATACTGTTTT
Organism: Oncorhynchus nerka; assembly: GCF_034236695.1. NCBI lineage: Eukaryota > Metazoa > Chordata > Actinopteri > Salmoniformes > Salmonidae > Oncorhynchus > Oncorhynchus nerka. Next base: position 55,380,058 of record NC_088415.1, read on the forward strand.
ACGCATCTCATCTGTGTATACTGTGTTCTATTCTACTGTATTTAGTCAATGCCACTCCAACATTGCTCGTCCTATTTCTTAATACCATTCTTTTACTTTTAGATTTGTGTATTGTTGTTAATTGTTAGATACTACTGCACTTTTGGGGCTAGGAACACAAGCATTTGTATGTGACCAATACATTTGATTTTGAATTGATTTATTGGTAAACTTCTATCAACACTTCACGCACCAAGAACCAATTGTTTCATTAGTCAGTCTGTCTTTCTTCCACTCTCTTTCTCTTGCTCTCCTGTTTTATTTATAACTATGTTTCAGGCCCCTCGACCATCCGCTTAAGAAAAATCGGCTCACGGCTGAATGTAATTGGGGACCCTTGCCCTATGTACTACATGGCTGCATCCCAAATGGCACCCTATTCCTTATTCAGTGCAGTACTTTTGACCAGAGCCCAGTAGTGCACTGAATAGGGAATCGGGTGCTATTTGGGATGCAACCATGCAGTACATAGGGCAAGGGTCCCCAATCACATTCAGCCGTGATCCAATTTTTGTTAAGCGGACGGTCGGGGGGCCGGAACATAGTTCTAAATAATTTGTAGACTGCAAATTGACCGCAAGAATCCCAAACAGATATAGCCCTTAACAAAATCAGAATAATTTCAAACATTGATTTCATTAGGATACAATCACATATGCGTCTCTATTAAATGCATGGAATCACTTGGGAACAGATTTACTAAATTAAAATCACTTTGAGCTGATTTCCTGGTGATTTTACAGTGCTTCATGTCCAACATGAAAATGATTTTGGGGGCCAAATAAAATCACCCACGGGCCGAATATGACTTGAGTGCCGCCTTTTGGGGAACCCTGGCATAGGGAATAGGGTGCCATTTGGAATGCATCTATGGTTATATGACATAATTCATGCTCCCGAGTTGCGCAACAGTCTAAGGCACTGCATCTCAGTGCAAGAGGCATTACTACAGTCCCTGGTAGAATGGCGCTGGAAAGGATGGCTGATGTTTTAAGTGCTCCAAAACAACTGTGCTATTTTTTTAAAAAAATTGCGTTGTTTGGAACTAGTTTATAAAAACTTATTTTGTACATAATGTTGCTGCTACTGTCTCTTATGACCAAAAATAACTTCTGGACATCAGAAGAGTGATTACTCGCTTCGAACTGGAAGAAGCTTTTTCCGACGCAAATTATATACTGCTTTCTCGGGAACAGCCCCAAATACCCATAATTTGCATGAAGAAAAGACAGAGAAAAAGGGGGCAGAGGTCGGACTGCCTTCTGCAATCATTGCAAAATAAAGATTATCCTACCAACGGAACATTAAAAACTGTTCACCAACAACTGTGTTTCTAGACACGACTCCAACACCATCATTAAGTTTGCTGACGACACAACACCGACAACGATGAGACAGCCTATAGGGAAGTCAGTGTGGTGGAAAGACAACAAGCTCTGCCTCAATGTGAGCATGACAAAGGAGCTGATCGTGGAATACAGGAAAAGGAGTGTCGAACAGGCCCCCATTAACATCGACTGGGCTGTAGTGGAGCGGGTCGAGAGTTGAAAAGTTCCTTGGTGTACACATCACCAACAAACTATCATGGTCCAAACACACCAAGACAGTCGTGAAGAGGGCACGTCAACACCTTTTCCTCTTCGAGAGACTGAAGAGACTTGGCATGGGTCCTCAGATCCACAAAAAGTTCTACAGCTAAACCATTGAGAGCATCCAGACTGGTTGCATCACCACCTGGTATGGCAACTGCGCGGCATCTGGTCGTAAGGCTCTACAGAGGGTAGTGCGTACGGCCCGGTACATCACTGGGCCAAGCTTCCTTCCATCCAGGACCTGTATACTAGCCGGTGTCAGAGGAAGGCCCTAAAAATTGTCAGAAACTCCAGTCACCCAAGTCATAGACTGTTTTCTCTGCTACCGCACCATAAGCGGTACCGGAGTGCCAAGTATAAGACCAAAAGGCTCCTTAAAACCTGTTATGGCAAGGCGATCCCCTAGGGGAACTCTCCCCCCCATTCAGCTGAAAAGGTGGCGCAGGGAATTCAAAATATTCTTTAGAAATATTTAACTTTCACACATTAACATGTCCAATACAGCAAATGAAAGATAAACATCTTGTTCATCTACCCATCATGTCCGATTTTTAAAATGTTTTACAGCGAAAACACAACATATATTTATGTTAGACCACCACCAAATTTAAAAAAAAAACAGCCATTTTTCCCAGCCAAAGATAGAGTCACAAAAGCAGGATTAGAGATGAAATGAATCACTAACCTTTTGAAAATCTTCATCAGATGACACTCATATGACATGTTACACAAAACATTTATGTTTTGTTCGATAATATGCATATTTATATCCACAAATCTCGGTTTACATTGACGCCATGTTCAGAAATGCCTCCAAAATATCCGGAGGAATTATAGAAAGCTACGCCAGATAACAGAAATACTCATCATAAACTTTGACTAAAGATACATGTTCTACATATAATTAAAGATACACTGGTTCTTAATGCAACCGCTGTGTCAGATTTTTTTTTTTAAACGTTACGAAAAAAGCCTACCATGCAATAATCTGAGACAGCGCTCAGACATAAATATATTTCTCCGCCATGTTGGAGTCAACAGAAATACGAAATTACATCATAAATATTCCCTTACCTTTGATGATCTTTCATCAGAATGCAGTGCAAGGAGTCCTAGTACCACAATAAATCGTTGTTTTGTTCCATAATGTCCAATACTAGTGTCCAATTAGCTGCATTTGCTAGCACTTTCAGCTCACGTGCCCAAAAGCTGACGCTGGTCCAGGAGAACTCGGACGAAAACTTCAAAAAGATATATTCCAGGTCGAATAAACAAACTGGTCAAAATAAGTAGAGAATCAACTTTCAGTATGTTATTTTCATATATATCCAATAACGTTCCAACCGGATCATACGTTTTCATCTGCAGCCAAATGGGACGACGGTGACACCCACAGAGATATGCGCCACAGGGAAATTGCATTCTGCCAAGACCGTGACTATTTCCCCTCCCATTTGGTCAAAGTTCACACCAGAGGCTCAATTCCATGTTCTACTGAATGAGGACATCTAGTGGAAGGCTTAGGAAGTGCTAACATATCCATATCTTATTTGGAAGGGAAGGGGCGATGACGTCAAATTTGACCCACATTCAGAATTTCACTTCCTGTTTGGAAGATTGCCTGCCCTATGAGTTATGTTATACTCACAGACATAATTCAAACAGTTTTAGAAACTTCAGAGTGTTGTCTATCCAATAGTAATAATAATATGCATATATTAGCAATCTAGGACAGAGTAGGATGCAGTTCACTATGGGCACGCAATTCATCCAAAGTGAAAATACTGCCCCCTATCCCCAACAAGTTTTTAACAGCTTTTACTTTAGTTTATTTGGTAAACAATTTCTTAACTCTTTCTTGAACTGCACTGTTGGTTAAGGGCTTCTAAATAAGCATTTCACGGTAAGGTCTACACTGTTGTATTCAGCGCATGTTCGAATCCAGGCTGTGTCACATCTGGCCGTGATTGGGAGTCCCAGAGGGTGGCGTACAATTGGCCCAGCGTCGTCTGGGTTTGGCCGGGCTAGGCCGTTATTGTAAATAAGATTTTGGTCTTAACTGACTTGCCTAGTTAAATAAAGGTTACATTTTAAAAAACAATACAAAAATTGGGAGGTGTTGGGACACTGTACAGATTTGTGCTAACACAGTTAAGGTCACTGTTTAATTTCCTCTCTCTCCTGATCCCAGTATCACAGCCACAGCTGCCAGTATTGGTGCAGCTGGAATTCCGCAGGCAGGACTGGTCACCATGGTGATCGTGCTAACCTCAGTGGGCCTGCCCACTGATGACATCACACTCATCATTGCTGTGGATTGGGCGTTGTAAGTATACAACTCTTCTGTTTGATCTTCACCCCCAGTTTCTCTTTATGTTTAGACATAATAAAAGTTGATAAAGGGTGAGGTGTTGATACATTTAAGCCTAAGCAAAGTTTGCCATATTTTACATAGTCAATCAAAAAGTAGTCTTATAGGATCATGTTATTAAAAAATAACATTGTACTGAGATATTACGAAAAGTTGATTTTAAAATATATAACAAAGAGATCTCAATATGTCACAAAAACTGTGATACTGTAATGTGTTACTAGTGCTCCCACAACACTACTAGACTGTAGCTTCAGTGTGTTTGCAGTGCACCAACTGAGCCTCCCACCACCGCTAAGGCAGCTGAACCTCCGTTTTGTGTTCCAGAGACCGTTTCAGGACAATGGTCAACGTGATGGGAGACGCTTTGGCCACGGGGATCATGGCTCACATCTGTAGAAAAGATTTTGTCAAGGAGGGAGAGCAGGTGAGAGAAACTCTGTTTCTCAATATGCATTCCACCGTGCTCCGAGTGCGTTCTCCAAGGAAGTTCTCTTGAGTACGTTCTTGTGAGGACGAGAAACATTACATTTTAGAAGCACTTGCACTCCCCCTACTGTATTACCTCAAGCTGCACCTACACACAAAAAACCCCAAAATGACAAAGTGAAAACAGGTTTTTAGAAATTCTTGCAGATTTATGACAAATAAAAAACAGGAATACCTATTTACCTAAGAATTCAGACCCTTTGCTATGAAACCCGACATTGAGCTCATGTGGAGCCTATTTCCATTGATCATCCTTGAGATGTTTCTACAACTTGAATGGAGTCCACCTGTGGTAAATTCAATTGATTGGACCTGGCGCCATCCCTACGGTGAAACATGGTGGTGGCAGCATCGTGCTGTGGGGATGTTTTTCAGTGGCAGGGACTGGGAGACAAGTCAGGATTGAGGGAAAGATGAACAAAGCAAAGTACAGAGAGATCCTGCTCCAAGACTGGGGCAAAGGTTCACTTTCCAACAGGACAACGACCCTAAGCACACAGCCAAGACAACGCAGGAGTGGCTTGGGGACAAGTCTCTGAATGTCCTTGAGTGGCCCAGCCAGAGCCTGGACTTGAATCCGGTAAAACATCTCTGGAGAGACCTGAAAACAGCGGCACTCCCCATCAAACCTAACAGAACTTGAGAGGATCTGCATTGAAAAATGGGAGAAACTCCCCAAATACAGGTGTGCCAAGCTTGTAGCATCCTACCTAAGAAGAGTCGAGGCTGTAATCGACACAAAAGGCGCTTCAACAAAGTACAGAGTAAAGAGTCTGAATACTTGTTTAAATTTAAAACATTGTTTTAATACATTTGCAAAAAAATACACTGCTCAAAAAAATAAAGGGAACACTAAAATAACACATCCTAGATCTGAATGAATGAAATATTCTTATTAAATACTTTTTTCTTTACATAGTTGAATGTGCTGACAACAAAATCACACAAAAATTATCAATGGAAATCAAATTTATCAACCCATGGAGGTCTGGATTTGGAGTCACACTCAAAATTAAAGTGGAAAACCACACTACAGGCTGATCCAACTTTGATGTAATGTCCTTAAAACAAGTCAAAATTAGGCTCAGTAGTGTATGTGGCCTCCACGTGCCTGTATGACCTCCCTACAATGCCTGGGTATGCTCCTGATGAGGTGGCGGATGGTCTCATGAGGATCTCCTCCCAGACCTGGACTAAAGCATCCGCCAATTCCTGGACAGTCTGTGGTGCAACGTGGCGTTGGTGGATGGAGCGAGACATGATGTCCCAGATGTGCTCAATTGGATTCAGGTCTGGGGAACGGGCGGGCCAGTCCGTAGCATCAATGCCTTCTTCTTGCAGGAACTGCTGACACACTCCAACCACATGAGGTCTAGCATTGTCTTGCATTAGGAGGAACCCATGGCCAACCGCACCAGCATATGGTCTCACAAGGGGTCTGAGGATCTCATCTCGGTACCTAATGGCAGTCAGGCTACCTCTGGCGAGTACATGGAGGGCTGTGCGGCCCCCCAAAGAAATGCCACCCCACACCATGACTGACCCACCGCCAAACCGGTCATGCTGGAGGATGTTGCAGGCAGCAGAACGTTCTCCACGGCGTCTCCAGACTGTCACGTCTGTCACGTGCTCAGTGTGAACCTGCTTTCATCTGTGAAGAGCACAGGGCGCCAGTGGCGAATTTGCCAATCTTGGTGTTCTCTGGCAACTGCCAAACGTCCTGCACGGTATTGCACAACCCCCACCTGTGGACGTTGGGCCCTCATACCACCCTCATGGAGTCTGTTTCTGACCGTTTGAGCAGACACATGCACATTTGTGGCCTGCTGGAGGTCATTTTGCAGGGCTCTGGCAGTGCTCCTCCTGCTCCTCCTTGCACAAAGGCGGAGGTAGCGGTCCTGCTGCTGGGTTGTTGCCCTCCTACGGCCTCCTCCACATCTCCTGATGTACTGGCCTGTCTCCTGGTAGCGCCTCCATGCTCTGGACACTACGCTGACAGACACAGCAAACCTTCTTGCCACAGCTCACATTGATGTTCCATCCTGGATGAGCTGCACAACCTGAGCCACTTGTGTGGGTTGTAGAACTCCGTCTCATGCTACCATTAGAGTGAAAGCACCGCCAGCATTCAAAAGTGACCAAAACATCAGCCAGGAAGCATAGGAACTGAGAAGTGGTCTGTGGTCACCACCTGTAGAACCACTCATTTATTGGGGGTGTCTTGCTAATTCCCTATAATTTCCACCTGCATGTGAAATTTATGGTCATCAGTGTTGCTTCCTAAGTGGACAGTTTGATTTCACAGAAGTGTCATTGACTTGGAGTTACATTGTGTTGTTTAAGTGTTCCCTTAATTTTTTTGAGCAGTGTATTTAAACCTGTTTTTGTCATTATGGGTATTTTTGGTGGATTGATGAGGGAAAAAACTATTTATTCATTATTCAATTTATTTATTTTAGAATAAGGCTGTAAAGTAACAATTGTGGAAAAATTCAAGGGGTCTGAATACTTTCCGAGTGCACTGTATATGTGAATCGTAATAAAATTAACCAGATAGTTTAACAGCCAAAAATGTCCTAAAACTAAAGTTATGCAAGGTAGATCTCAATTCTTTGTGGGTAGCTAGCTAACAATTATTTGTGGCTATCTGGCTAGCTAACAGTAGTAGCTAGCCAGGTATCCCAATGACTTATTATTGGCTTGCGGTCTACAGGTAAACATGCCAAAATTAACACGGCATGTATTTCTTAATGTATCAAGATAAAATATTGTAGTCAGGCAACATGTGAGATGTGAATAGAAAACACTTCATTCTGAAGTCGGAGTGTATATTCTCTCATTTCAGCTCAAATAATGTCCGCCATTGATTTCAAGTGTTTTTCACATTTTTTTATGTGTAGGGCGTCAAATTTCTGTGCATACTTTCTGTTATATGTACAAACGGAGTGCGCTTTCGAGAAGTGCCCTCCATGCTCCGTTTCACATACTTTGATTTGGACTACGACCCTCCCGTGCTCCAATTTGCGTGCTCTGAGCACAGTAATATGCAAATGAGAAACACATGCTAACACAATTCCGGACACACAAGGATCAAGGTTATGAACTTTCCATTCGAGAAAGCTTCATTTCCATTTACCAATCAAAAAGGGCTCTATTCAATCAGATCCACTTTAGCCAACACATCCGATAATGACTGGGTATTGTAACTCCAGTTATGAGTAGAGCTCAGCCCCATAGGGGGGCTTCATTCCTACTGGTTTACACTGCTGCAAAGCAGTATCGCCTGAGAAATTAATTATGCACACACCTCAGCCAATGAGAGTTCAGGTGTCCCTATATATTGAGGCTCCCCCAAAATGATTTACAGTGAGACTTCTGAAGTTGGACAGGGCTAGAAAGCCTATAGGGCTCCGCTCTACTCATATACAGTAGCTGTGCATGGGTAAAATCACAGGGGAAGCCAAACCAGAAGAAAAACAAACATATTACAATCTATTTTGTGATGCTTGTGATGTTTGCTCTATAACCCATTCGTCCATACGCCACTGTGACAATAAGGCCTTGACAACAGAAAGAGAGTCACCCAGTAGCGGACTAAATTCAACCACACATACAGTATGTTTGTTTCATCACAAAACCAAAGAGCAACATCTGTCGGGTGAAGTAAATATTGCATGTAACAAACAGTTACAAGACTTACAACATGGTCAAGCAAGTTAATGCTTCCTAGCCTGCATGCTAGCCTAACTTTCTCGCATGGGCAACAAGTTAGCTAGCTAGTTAGTTAACGTGAGCCTACTAGACTACATTTAGGCTACATAATCAACTTCAATCATCTCAGGCCAGTGGCACAATACAATGTATGAATTTATGGTTAGATCAGAATCGCCGTTATAAACATTGGCCTGTACGGAGAATAAAGTCAAAACCACAAGTCCAAATCCCCATCTCCATCCATGGCTTGGAAAATGCATGATTTTCTAAGCCACGGAGACCAGAAACAGACACGTTTTTCTGACAATGAGGTTTTCCTTTTGATGTGTGGTGGGGGGTTGGTGCGCCAGGACTACCCACAGTTGAGCTCAGCTCGACGCGGATTGGCTAATTCTTTCATTAAAAAATGATTAAGGGAGGCCAAATGCTTTCTGGGATCAATCAACAAATATTAAGACGTCAACATGTCATACTCTTTTTGTCCATACAGCATCAGATACAGAGAATGGATAACACATACTGAGACAGAGGGGCTCTGTTTCCCTCGTTCGGATGATTTTGCTGGTGAGATAGATTCAGCGAATTGAAGGAAAATGATAAAACCACAGAGATGAAAAATAAATGTTTTTATAATAAAATGTGTTTTATTGGTCAAATATACAATACAGTCGGCACTTTAACCTCATTTTATTATTATTATTTCAAATCCGAAGTGCTGGAGTATAGAGCCAAAACAACAACAAATTTGTCATGGTCCCAATACTTTTGGAGCTCACTGTACATCGTAAAGCTCCGCCCCATAGGGGGCTTCGCTCCTATTGGTTTAGGGCAGAGCCCTAGTCCCTACGATGCCCGAAATGTACTCCCTACCGAACTCAACACTTCCCATATAATGAAATGAGCCTACCAGGTGAGTTAAATATACTCAGCAAAAACAGAAACATCCTCTAACTGTCAAATGCGTTTATTTTCAGCAAACTTAACATGTGTAAATATTTGTATGAACATAACAAGATTCAACAACTGAGACAAACTGAACAAATTCCACAGACATGTGACTAACAGAAATTGAATAATGTGTCCCTGAACAAAGGGGGGTCAAAATCAAAAGTAACAGTCAGTATCTGGTGTGGCCACCAGCTGCATTAAGTACTGCAGTACATCTCCTCCTCATGGACTGCACCAGATTTGCCAGTTCTTGCTGTGAGATGTTATCCCACTCTTCCACCAAGGCAACTGCAAGTTCCCAGACATTTCTGGGGGGAAATGGCCCTAGCCCTCAAACCTCCGATTTAACAGGTCCCAGACGTGCTCAATGGAATTGAGATCCGGGCTCTTCGCTGGCCATGACAGAACACTGACATTCCTGTCTTGCAGGAAATAACGCACAGAACGAGCATTATGGCTGGTGGCATTTTTATGCTGGAGGGTCATGTCAGGATGAGCCTGCAGGAAGGGTACCACATGAGGGAGGAGGATGTCTTTCCTGTAACGCACAGCGTTGAGATTGCCTGCAATGACAACAAGCTCAGTCCGATGCTGTGACACACAGCCCCAGACCATAACGGACCCTCCACCTCCAAATCACTCCTGCTCCAGAGTTACAGGCCTCGGTGTAACGCTCATTCCTTCGACGATAAACGCAAATCCGACCATCACCGATGGTGAGACAAAACCGCAACTCGTCAGTGAAGAGCACTTTTTGCCAATCCTGTCTGGTCCAGCGATGGTGGGTTTGTGCCCATAGGCGACGTTGTTGCCGGTGATGTCTAGTGCGGACCTGCCTTACAACAGGCCTAAAAGCCCTCAGTCCAGCCTCTCTCAGCCTATAGTGGACAGTTTGAGCACTGATGGACGAATTGTGCGTTCCTGGTGTAACTCAGGCAGTTGTTGTTGCCATCCTGTACCTGTCCCGCAGGTGTGAAGTTCGGATGTACCAATCCTGTGCAGGTGTTGTTACACGTGGTCTGCCACTGCGAGGACGATCAGCTGTCTATCCTGTCTCCCTGTAGTGCTGTCTTAGGCGTCTTACAGTACGGACATTGCAATTTATTGCCCTGGCCACATCTGCAGTCCTCGTGCCTCCTTGCAGCATGCCTAAGGCACATTCACACAGATGAGCAGGGACCCTAGACATCTTTCTTTTGGTGTTTTTCAGAGTCTGTAGAAAGGCATCTTTAGTGTCCTAAGTTTCATAACTGTGACCTTAATTGACTACCGTCTGTAAGCTGTTAGTGTCTTAATGACCATTCCACAGGTGCATGTTCATTAATTGTTTATGGTTCATTGAACAAGCATGGGAAACAGTGTTTTTTTACTCTGTTTATTAAGTTTTACACACACACACAAGACAACACAAAGCAATATAAATAATACTCAACTAGAAAAAAAATACAAATAAAAAAATTGCTTTAAAGATACCATACTTTAGACAAGTTAAACACACCAGGCAGAAGGCTACAAAGGTTAAAGGGCAATCTATAGTACAAGGACAGAGCAAACACCTCACCATTGTTCCTGTAAACAGTCAAGGGATAAGGGTGGAGAAATGCAACAACTCACAGACAGTCATGGCCACAGACCAACCATCCACTGGACCAAAAATAAAGTTTACAACGCTTTAAAATAAAAAAAATAGAATGATTATTCATGTAGTGAACAAAATGTAAAAATAACTGGGAAAAACAAGCTCACACTTCAGTCTCTGCCTGGGCAAGATGAACAAGGCATCCGCGGGTCACAATCAATAAGCACATGGACCTTAATGCCCCCCCCAGAAAAAACACAGAGAGAAGCTCCTCCAACCCTTAAGTCACAGGGGGGTCAAATACAGACTTATTTTAGTTTTAATTGGAATGCCATCAGAGGATGGACTGTTTAAAGTAAGACCGGAATGGAGCCCAAGCCTCATTAAACAGTTTGGGGTTCCCACGTGAATTGAATTGAATTTTTTCTAGTTTCAGAGAGCACAACACATCTCTCACCCAATATTTATAAGATGGGGGAGCTGCCATCTTCCAGTTCTGTAGTATTAGCCGTCTAGCTAAAAGAGTTGTATAAGCAACAGTGTCCGACTGGATTCTTGATAGGGGGGTACCCATGGGCAGTACTCCAAAAAGGGCTGTAAGGGGAGACGGATCTATAACAGTGTCATATATATCAGAGAAACATTTAAATATTAATTCCAAGAAACCTGACAGTTTATGACAGCCCCAAAACATATGCAACAGTGTGGCTGGTTCCACTTTACATCTGACACAGGTAGGATCAAAATCAGAGAATATTCTTCCAAGTTTGGCCCCCGACCAGTGGATACGGTGAACCACCTTGAATTGAATGAGGCTGTGTCTAGTGCTAAAAGAGGACGAGTGCACCCTGTGCAGCACAGATTCCCAGGCGTCTTCCCCAAGTTCCTCCCCCAAATCCTTTTCCCATCGAGTCTTTAAAGGCACCAAAGAAGGGTTCTGTAAGTCATGAATGATTGCATATACATCTGAAATTGTGCCCCTAGGAAGCTTGTTCAACTCCAAGATGCTCTATAGCTGTATTCACAGGCCTATTGGGAAATCCAGGTGTGTTAGCTCTGACAAAGTTTCTAGTCTGGAGATAGCGGAAAAAGTGGGATTGGGGGAGATTGAACTTTTCCTGCAGCTGAGAAAAAGAGGCAAATGTATCATCAAAGAATAATTGGGCTAGCGAGGAGAGGCCTAGTGAATGCCAAATGCCAAAAGCCCCATCATTCAAAGATGGAGGAAATAAAATGTTCTGATTGATTGGGCCTGATAGAGAAAAGCCTCGGAGGCTAAAAGCTAAACGGAACTGATTCCGAATTTTAAGAGACTGCTTTACAAATTGTTTCGACACACCTTTTGCCTCGGGACACTGGGAGAGACGAGCACAACACAGAGGAAAGTGCTGCAGGTTTACACGATTCAGACTCCATCTGGACCCAGAGTGGTCTAGGGCCAGTAGGATCAGTCTGCAGTCAGTACAGAAGGGCTCTGAAATTTGCAGCCCAGTAGTATGTCTGAAAATTTGGTTAGAGCTAAACCCCCCAATGACCTAGGCTTCTGTAAATGTTTTCTACCAATCCGTGGTACCTTGCCATCCCAAATAAAATGCATGAATGTTTGATGAATAAAAATGGGTAAACATATAAAAATTTGGGCAACACATTCATTTTAATGACATTAATCCTTCTGATAAGAGAAAGGGGTAGCGATTTCCAAAAGGTAAAAGATTGTTTCAAACTGTCTGCTAGAGCAACAAAGAAACAAATTTGAATATTTCACTTTTACTCCCAAGTAGGTGAATTGATCCCGGACAATCCTAAACTGAGAACTGTAAAAGAGCACTTTAAAGCAGCCTTGTTTACCGGAAAAAGCTCACTCTTGCCTAGATTCAGCTTGTACCCTGAGATTGATCCAAACATTTTAAGAACAGATAGGGCATGTGGCAATGAGGTATCAGGGTTGGAGATAAACAAAAGGAGGTCGTCAGCATATTAGCGAGACTTTCTGCTCCCAGCCCGCCCTGTATATACCTTGAATGGCATCATTAGAGTGTAGTGCAACGGCGAGAGGCTCGATTGCCAAAGCAAACAACAAGGGGGAGAGTGGACAACCCTGTCTGGATCCGCGGTGCAAGGGAAATTAGTCAGAGGACAACTTATTAGTCCGTACCGAAGCCATGGGGGAAAAATAAAGAATCTTTATCCACGCAATGAATTTGGGGCCAAAGCCAAATCTATAAAGGGCAGCTGTTAGGTAATTCCACTCAACGCAGTCAAACGCTTTTTCGGCATCAAGTGAGACCACCACCTCCGGGTCCTCCGACACTGGGGAGTACAGTATATTCATAAGGCGCCTAATATTGAAAAATAAATGCCTATTTCTCACAAAGCCAGTCTGGTCACAGTGTATTACTTGGTGCAGCAAGCCTTCCATACGGATGGCTAAAAGCTTAGCTAGGATTTTGTAATCACAGTTTAAAAGCGAGACTATGCGATAGGATCCACATTCCAGGGGGTCTTTGTTTTTCTTTAATAGTAATGAAATTGAAGCCTGATAAAGACTAGGCGGTAGCTTTGAAGTATTAAGGCACTCTGCAAATAGTCGAGACAAGAATGGACAAAGCAGACCAACATCCTGTAAAATTTGGTTGGAAAATCGTCCGGACCCGGTGATTTACCACTTTTCATTGCGGACACTGCTATTACAATCTCCTCAAGCGTAAATTCTTCTTCTAGACAGTCATGGGAGTCTGTATCAATTGAAGGCATATTCAAGCCATTAAAGAAGGAGTCAATCAGCAAAGGGTCTTGAGGGGATTCAGAGGTGTATAGCGCAGAGTAAAATTGTTTAAATTGATCATTGATCTCTTTATGTATAACTGTGGTGGCACCAGACGGGGTCCTTATTTGTGGGATTAAACGTGAGGCCTCAGATTTACGGATCTGATGCGCAAGGAGTTTACTGGCCTTGTCGCCTTGTTCATAGACTTTGTATTGAGCTCGCAAGAGTAGCTGTTCAGCTTGCCTGGTAGAAAGCTCATCAAATTCAGATTGGAGTAGTTGGCGCTCTTTATGCAGATCAGAGGAAGGATCCGTAGCATACTTCTCATCCAATGTGGTTATGGACTCGCTCAGGTCCCGAAGTCGCTGAGAGCTAACTCTGTTTTGGTTGGCTGTATAAGAAATAATTTGGCCACGTAGGTATGCTTTGAGAGACTCTCATATGGTAGAGCAGGACATACCTGGTGTTGAATTAGTTTCTAGGAATAAGGTGATTTCAGAAGAAATTAAATTGACAAACTCCTTATCTGAGAGTAAAATGGGGTTGAGACACCATTGATAACACATAGGAGGTCGCTGGGGAAATTCTAGTTCAAGCACTAATGGTGAATGGTCAGAGATAACAATACTCTCGTAAGTACACTGCCGAAGGTTAGGCATAAGTTTTTTGTCCAAAAATAAGTAATCAATCCGGGGTATGTTTGATGAACATGAGAATAAAAGGAATACTGTCTATCTGTAGGATGTAGGAAACGCCAGGCCTCAAACATAGCATATTTCTGAAGAAAGGATGGAGGGCACATTTAGATGGGTCTGTATTTGTTTGTGAGGACTTGTCAAGAACTGGGGACATTTTACAGTTGAAATCCCCCCCTAAAATCAACAAATGAGAATCTAAATTGGGAATAGCAGACAGAAAGGAAGACATGAAACTTGTGTCATCCCAATTGGGAGCATAAACACTAGCCAAAACAAGAGGGGTAGAAAACAGTTCACCGGTTACTATGACATATCGTCCCTTAGGATCAGCAATAACCTCAGAAGCTACAAAGGGAGTAGCTTTATCAACCAGAATAGCAGCACCTCTTGATTTACTATGAAAGTTCGAGTGTAACACTTGACCAACCCAGTCCTTACATATCCTAAAATGCTCACCAGTCCTCAAGTGAGTCTCTTGTAGAAATGCAATATTTGCATTCAAACCCTTTAAGTGTGTTGCATTCAAACCCTTTAAACCCTTTAACCCTCGCTTCACCGGGTTCAAACCCCTTTGGTGTTCCATGAAATGTACTTGATCGCATTATTTCGGCCCCTCTGGGCATTCCCGTTATTCAACCCTGTCATTAGAGCATAGAATGGAAAAGCAATGAGCGCCCAAAACCCCCAGAATAACTTGTCTCAGAGTAATAATGTACGGTGGTAGATGTTTGGAAAAAGTACAAAAAAACAACTAAAAAGACAGAATGACAACATTAGAACTGAACAATTCAACCTGCCCCCCCACCCCCTCCCCCCATCCCAGACAATACCTCCCCAAACGAGGAACAAGCCTAAATAGAACATGTTCTCTTCGCACAGTATGTCTGTGAGAGTGCGGTCTTAAACCTAAACCCACAGTCCCACTCTTTAAAGTCGAGTTTTGTTATTGGATCAAGCAGCAAAAATAAAGATTTTTATGTATTTTTTTTCAAATAAAAAAAAGGCGAATCCCTTGTGCAAACGGAATGACAAAAGCACCACTTGTAGATGTATATAATTATATTCCCAGTCTTATAACAGGCATTGAGAGAGAAAATAAATCAAATGTATAAAGGCTCTCAGCCAAAAATCGATTTTGAAGTAAGGAAATTGTAGTAAGACAATCAAAAATAATAGTAATTATAATAGTAGTCTAGATGACGCTGAGACAGCTTACAACCAATACCAAAAAACTGTGTGTGTTTGCTGGGCATAAATGACGCTCAAAACTTTTAAAATTGAAGTGAGACCCCAAAAACCGTGTAGCCTCGGGAGACATTTACTGTTTACTGGGTCAATGCAAACGGATGCAGTAAACAAATAACCAAAAATATTTTGAGTCACTGAGACACTGTGTAAACAAACTGAATAGGTGAGCGAGACAGCCTAGAAACACAGGAGTTAAGTAAAACCTTAATAGAATTAAATTAAAATGACTGAATGCTTGTAAGGCACGCACACTAGATGATCAAAACATTAGATCACATCAAATAAGCCTGAACGGTTTCGCCAACTATACAAGACTAGCCTGTTATATCTAAACATAATTGTACCACAGGTGGGTTACTTACTATCCACAGTTCACATGCAACAGTTGCTGAACTGTGAGCATGTTCAAGACTTCTTGATGTGACGTTGAATGTGAGCCATAGCCTCATCCGGAGATTCAAATGTGTAGTCTTTACCCTCATGAGATAAACGGTCTGGGAATCGCAGTCCATACTTCACACTTGGATGGTCCCGAAGTACTCGTTTGGCCTGTCCGAAAGCTGCGCGCTGCCTGGAAACAGTGGGGGAGTAGTCCTGGTAGATGGAGAAGCTCTGTCCTTGAAAGCTCAGAGTGGTATTGCGGGCTCGTCTAAGAATTATGTCACGGGGCCTCTCCCCATCCCGGGGCTTTGGGCACAGCGACCTGGTGGGCTTGATCAATCAGGGGCTTTTCATCTAATACAAGAACATCCTTCAGCAGCCCTGAAACGAAATCCGTGGCGCGATGCATTTCCGAGAATCCCTCTAAACTCACACAGCTCTCCTTCACCTTTTTCAAATCCGCAGCTAGGCGTTTAACTTCAGCCTCCAGGGATGTAGTTAAGTCGGAGACATTAGTAGCGGTCTCCAGTGCTGCAATCGTTGTAGTGTGTGACGCAGTTGTTGTTTTGAGTAATGTGATTGCTGGCACTGTCTCGTTCCGCAGGATGGTTAAATCTGCTTTTAAAGTATCAGAAACCTCCTGTATTCTGGCCTCAATCGTAGCAACCACCTCTGTTTTCATTTCAACTATCTCAGAGCATAGTAGTTTGATGGCCTCGAGAATGTTCATTTCAGCGCCGCCAGGCCAAGCTGCACCCCCGGGTAAAGTGTGTGTCCCCGGGCCCTCAGACTCAGGAGAGGGCAGTGATGAGAACGGGTCTTGTAGGCCGGGTTTTCTCAAAGTCATGCTTTTGGCCTTATGCTTGGTCGACATGCTGACATTTGGAAGCAAAGTAGTCTTGGTTTTTACGGAAAGGGATCACCAAATTAATATTGGAAAATAAATACTGTTCTGCTGCAAAATTCACATAAACTTTAAGAATACCACGGGAGAAAACGGAAAACACGTCAGTCGCACATGGCGTCCCTCCTATCCCCCTGGGAACCAGTGTTTAAACCCTTTACAATGAAGATCTGTGAAGTTATTTGGATTTTTACGAATGATCTTTGAAAGACAGGGCCCTGAAAAAGGTATGTTTCTTTTTTTGCTGAGTTTAGCTTCTATGCTCACTTCAAGGCAAGCAACACTAACATCCATAGTCTTGAAATGCTTTAAAAGGTTTTTCATGGCTCACATCAACACCCAAAAGATCCACAGATGTCTACTGCACTCCACACTGTCCTCACCCACACGGGCAAAAGGAATCAGGGTTAGTGCTTTGACCTCTCCTGTGATTTCATTGATTTATCAAAACCCTCATGACAAGCTGAAATCGCTGAGGCGTACACCTTCATAGTGGACGGGGAGCGTTGCTTATTATTTAACAGGGCCTGTAAGAACAAGAGAATAGTTTTCACCTGGCAACAAGCTGGGTCGACATTCTCCTCCTCACACCATTGTGTAAAAACATTCCATTTGCTGGCATAAGTCCTAGATATGGAACCGGCCCGCACACCCTGTAATGTGTGAAGCATCTGTATAGACTGGAATGTGAGAGGAGACTCTTCCCATCAGGACACCACGTGTCAGTATGCTCGGAGAATGGTCTCTCCAATGGTCCAGATCCGCTCTGAGGTTGCTGGGAATGACCAACAGCCGGTGATGATGACGCACAGGGATAGACGCAGCTATGCAAACCACCTAGCCTGTACATGTGTAGCCCTAATGGGACTACTGCGTGGGCTGACGACATGATTCCCAACAAGGACATCACAGAGAACACCGTTATCATGGGCATCAGATGGAACCGCATGAGAGCTGAGTGGAGAGCCTCTCTTCTGGGGTCTAAGATTCATGCCAACATGGTTGCAGTGTCTAACTGGATCCCCAAGTAGACAATCGGCTGAGTTGGGGCCAAATTCAATGCAAAACCAAGATGCATGAGCTGCATCCCCAGTCTCTTTGTGTGTGTAATTGCCAGGTCCACTGATGGGCGACAACCGACAGCTTATCCAAGTAAGCCAACACCACGCACTTCTGGAGTGGCCAGGGAGTACCTCAATGGCTCTCTCGTGTATTCATACACTATTCCCCTGAAGGCGAAGCAGAGAAACTTCCCATGGTACAGTTTCACTAGCATATGAAGGTACTCGTCCTTCAGGTCTATACTCTTGCAAAGTTCTTTAGGTGGATACATTCCATCAGATGCTTTGACGTGAGCATGAGAAAAGGCATTCTACTCCCTTGTTCAGGGTGCGCAGGCTCTGTCTTTTTTGGAACCAGGAAATAGGGTGAGTAAAGCCTCTTGTTTCTCTGTTCCGAGGGAACCACTGTAACCACCTTTGTCCAGTAGCTCCGCAATCTCTAATTTTAGAGCTGCGACTTTTTCTGTCGATGACATTACCGTATCCGCCACTCCCGTGTAGGGAGGAGACTAGTGAAATTGGATAGGGTAACCCAGTCTTCGTGTTTGTTTTAACCAGGATGGAGAGCGCTGCTTTGAAGTCACTCTCAATAATGCTGCGGGAGAGCGCGCAGCTGGGGAACATTTAGTAGAAACTATCTGTATTCCTCTATGGCCCTGCCCGCTACTGCCCACTGTTTTATTTTTAAAATTTGATTTATAATGGTGCCGGAGGTGATGGCTGCCGTTTTACGGGCTTCGAACCAATTGTGCTATTTTGTTTGTTTTTTCAAATGGTTTGTAACTCATTTTCTACAGAATGTTGCTGCTATCGTCTATTATGACCGAAAAGAGCTTCAGAACAGCAATTACTCACCTCAAACTGGATGAAGGTATTTTCTTTAATGAGTCCGACGCGAAGGATATACTGCTTTGTCAAGACAAGGCCCGAATCCCTGTCATCACCGTGGAGAAAAAGGCGGGTGCCTTGTAAGAATTCGCAGAAGAGTAGGTAAACCACCACCACACTCTGTATTATTGGCCAACGTGAAATCATTGGAAAACAAACTGGACTGTCTACGATTAAGACTATCCTACCAACTGGACATTTAAAAACTGTAATATCTTATGCTTCACCGACACGTGGCTGAACGACGACACTAATAATATAGAGCTGGCTGGCTTCTCCGTGCATCGGCAGGACAGAGCAGCTACGTCTGGTAAGACAAGGGGCAGGGGTGTCTGTCTATTTGTCAATAACTGCTGGTGTGCGATGTCTAATATCAAAGAAGTCTTGAGGATTGCTCGCCTGAGGTAGAATACCCCATGATAAGCTGTAGACCACATTATCTTCTCATCTATAATATTCGGAGCTGTCTATTTACCACCACAAACCAATGCTGGCACTAAGACTGCACTCAACGAGCTGTATAAGGACATAAGCAAACAAGAACATGCTAATCCAGAACCGTCGCTCCTAGTGGATAGGAACATTAATGCAGGCAAACTTAAATCTGTTTTATCTAATTTCTACCAGCATGTCACATGTAAAACCAGAGGGAAAAAAATCCTAGACCACCTTTACTCCACACACAGAGACGCATACAAAGCTCTCCCTTGCACTGGCAAATTTGGCAAATCTGACCATAATTATATCTAAAGCAGGAAGTACCAGTGACTTGCACAATATGGAGGTCGTCAGATGAGGCAGATTCTACGCTACGGGACTGTTTTACTAGCACAGACTGGAAAATGTTATGGGATTCATCCAATGGCATTGAGGAGTATACCTCAGTCATCGGCTTCATCAATAAGTGCATCGACGACGTCGTCCCCGCAGTGACCGTACGTACATTTCCCAACCAGAAGCCATGGATTACAGGCAACATCCGCATTGAGCTAAAGGCTAGAGCTGCCGCTCTCAAGGAGCGATGCTTGTAAGAATTCTCGCTATGCCCTCAGACGACCATCAAACAGGCAAAGTGTCAACAAAAGCCTAAGAATGAATCCTACTACACCAGCTCTGATGCTCGTCGTATGTGGCAGGGCTTGCAAACTATTACAGATTAGAGATGTAAACCCAACCACGAGCTGCCCAGTGATGCGAGCCTACCAGATGAGCTAAATACCTTTTATGCTCTCTTCAAGGCAAGCAACACTGAACCATGCATGAGAGCACCAGCTGTTAATCACAACTGTGTGATTATGTTCTCCATAGCCGATGTGAGTAAGCCCTTGAAACAGGTCAACATTCACAAGGCCGCAAGGCCAGACGGATTACCAGGACGTGTACACAGAGCATGCGCTGACCAACTGGCAAGTGTCTTCACTGACATTTTCAGCCTCTTCCTGACCGAGTCTGTAATACTGTACCCACGTGTTTCCCAGAAACCCTAGACCCACTCTAATGTGCATACCGCCCTAACAGATCCACAGATGATGCAATCTCTATTACACTCCACACTCAGCTCAGTGTTCAACACCATAGTGTCCTCAAAGCTCATCACTAAGCTAAGAACCCTGGGACTAAACATTGTTATTGACAGGGCTGTAGTGTAGTGGATCAAGAACTTCAATTTCCTTGGTGTCCATGTCACTAACAAACTATTATGGTCCAAACACACCAAGATAGTCATGAAGAGGGCACGACAATGCCTATTCCCCCTCAGGACACTGAAAAGATTTGGCATGGGTCCTTAGATCCTCAAAAAGTTATACAGCTTCACCGTTGAGAGCATCTTGACTGGTTGTATCACCACTTGATATGGCAACTGCTCGGCATCCAACCGCAAAACCCTACAGAGGGTAGTGCGTATGGCCCAGTACATCATTGGGGCCAAGATTTTTACCATCCAGGACCTCTATACCAGGTGGTGTCAGAGGAAGGCCCTAAAAACTCAACAAAGTAATAGACTGTTTTCTCTACTACCGCACAGCAAGCGGTACTGGAGAGCCAAGTCTAGGTCCAAAAGGCTCCTAAACAGCTTCTACCCCCAAGCCATAAGACTGCTAATCAGTTAATCATATTGCTACCCAGACTATTTGCATTGACCCCCTTTTTCATGCTGCTATTACTCGCTGTTTATTATCTATGCATAGTTACTTTACCTCTACCTACAGTACCAGTCAAACGTTTAGACACACCTACTCTTTCAAGGGGTTTTCTTTATTTTTACTATTTTCTACATTGTAGAATAATAGTGAAGACATCAAAACTATGAAATAACGTAGTAACCAAAAAAGTGTTAAACAAATACAAAACATATTTTATATTCTTCAAAGTAGCCACCCTTTGCCTTGATGACAGCTTTGCACACTCTTGGAATTATCTCAACCAGCTTCATGAGGTATTCACCTGGAATGCATTTCAATTAACAGGTGTGCCTCATTAAATGTTAATTTATTTCCTTCTTAATGCATTTGAGCCAATCAGTTGTGTTGAGACAAGGTAGGGGTGGTAAACAGAAGACCACTGTCATCAAGACAAAGGGTGGAAGAATCTTAAATATGAAAATATGTTTTGATTTGTTTAACAATTTCTGTTTTTGCAATCAGACTGGATTTATTGGGGAATTACCCTCTTACTCAAATATTTATAATCTTCTCAATTATATTTTCACTCCATCTCCCTCAACTAAAGCTGATTAGTTTCCTAATTCCTCTGGACACAATACAAATATTAGATCAGGTACAGTAGTCACTGCCACAGCTATTTGTATTGCATAGGGAATTATCATTTTGGCTATTCAGACATGTTGTTATGAGATAAAAGAACATTAAAACAAAGTTTCAATTGCAGCTTACAATATATCCAAGTGTGTTGGCCGCTTACATTTTTTGTTTTCTTTGTACTTCCCATTGCGTCCTGACATTTGAACCAGCAGTGGACCTGTCCATTTGTTTTGCATAGGGAGTTCTTTGCTTTAGCACAAATTCATGGTTTGGTTCCTTCTTCTACCTCCCGTTGTGTTCTACCCCCTTCAGGTACCTTTGATCTGCGAGACCAAGCCCATGGTCAGCATCCAGCAGATGACGTACCAGAAGAACGGTGGGTACCAGCCCCCTCCCTGCGGACCGGGGGGCCCGGACGTGGCTCGTCTGATGCAGCTGGAGGAGGGGGTACGACCGGAGCAAAGGAAGAGGAACCCCCACGCTCCCCAACACAAGAGGGAGCACAAGGACAAGGACCACTGCTCCATCGACATGAATGGCCTGGAGACCAACGTATAGACATAGTTATCATTGAGCTGCATCCTGATTCGTCACACTTCTCCCAAAGAGTGCATTTGCACACTCCCCGTCATGAATCTAATAATGGTGGCTCTAACAACTCCCTCCAGCCAGTTCTTAGCCTACACCAATCCTACGCTTTTAAGTCCATGATGAGAAGTGGGAAAATGCATACTTTGGAAAAAGTGTGGAGTAACTGAATGCAGCCAGTATCATAGCTACAGGGGAGAGAGGGAGAGAGGAAGGACTGACTAACTGCACCAGAGCTCGGGATGACCAACCCGACCCTTGCTGGCACATTATGGCCCACTGTGGATGCAATTCAGAGGATGTGTAAAGAAAATACGACTTTCTACATTACGTATATTACGACCCACTATGATTGTGTATATTTTTGTGTATATATTTACAAGATTTATTATACTATGCACCAGCAGCAGAGTGATATGGTGGGAGACATTCTGTACATTGAGACATTCTATATGATGAGACATTCTATATGAAGTGCAAACATTCTATTTATTGAGGAGACATTCTCTATGATGAGGAGACATTTCATTCAATGAGAAGACATTTTGCACAGTTTATTAGGTACACCACCACGTTCAATGGTTTGCTCCTACAGCCAGTAAATCATGTGGCCGTGGCTTGCTATATAAAGCAGGCAGACAGGCATCGAGGCAATCAGTTACTGTGACCTAAGCGACTGAGCGTAGTATGATTGTCGGTGCCAGGCGCACCGGCTCCAGTATCTCAGAAATGGATGAACTCCTAGGCTTTTCACGCACAACAGTGTCTAGGGTTTACCCAGAATGGTGCAACAAACAAAAAACATCCAGTCGATGGCAGGCAGTCCAATGGACGAAAACATCTTGTTGATGAGAGGTCGAAGGAGAATGGCAAGAATCGTGCAAGCTAACAGACGGGCCACCAACAGGCAACTAACGGTGTAGCGCAACAGTAGTGTGCAGAACAGCATCTCGGAACGCACAACTCGTCAGTCCTTGCCACAGATGGGCTGTTGCAGCAGACGAACACACCGGGTTCCACTCATATCAGCTAAAAACAAGAAGGGTCTCCAGTGGGCATGCCATCACCAACACTGGACAATTGAGGAGTGGAAAAACAGTGCCTGGTCCGATGAATCCCAGTTCCTGTTGAGTTGCTGATGGTAAAGTCAGGATTTGGCTTAAGCAGCATGAGTCCAAATCAAATCAAATCACATTTTATTGGTCGCATACACGTGTTGAGCAGATGTTATTGCGGTTGTAGTGAAATGCTTGTGCTTCTAGCTCCAACAGTGCAGTAACATCTAACAAGTAATATCTAACAATTACACAACACATACCCAATGCACACAAATCTAGTAAAGGAATTAAGAATATAAAAATATATGGACAAGCAATGTCCATGTCCTCATCCTGCCTGGTGTCAATTGTGCAAGCTGGTGGCAGTGGTATAATAGTGTGGAATGTTTTCCTGGCACAAGTTATGTCCCTTCATACCAATTGATTTCCATGAACTCAGGCTGTTCTGGAGTCAAAGGGGGGTCCGACCCGGTCCTAGATGGGTGTACCTAATAAACTGATGGGTGTACCTAGTATATGACAAGTATCAGGAGACAGAAGGGATCATGAAGACCTGTGGGAAACTTCAGAGAGGGCTTGGGGATCTGTGGACGATGACAGGACATCTAAGCATGAGCTTTGGCCTTCCATCTTCACCTTAGTTAATCAACTCCCCCCTCACAGTGGATGTGTGAGTCTGTCCGTCTGTCTGTCTGTCGAGCTGAGAGGTGAATGTGACGAACACTCTCCTTACATAGACAATGCTTGTGGACTATGGACAAACAGGAAGTGCGCATTTCTTTAAAAAAAATATATTATAAACTAAATGTTCCCTCTAATCCCCCACATGGGGTTACGGATATTTCAGGCTAATTGGTTAGGCTTATATACTAAGCAGGTTACTCTCACAATCATCATTGGAGGTTATTTGTAAAACTTTACAGCTAAGGTAAAATCTAGAATCCATTTTTTAAATCTCCACATGTGACACAAAGGGATACATATGCTACATTTACACTGGCTGTTAAGTTTTCTGAAGACCTATTTTATCGATATCTAGAAGGGCTTTTCAAGACATTCGTGTTCACATTCAACAGAGAAGGGATCTACAGAACTCAAATACACTCTACTCTGCTCTTCTTCCTCAGCAAATGGACCCATATTGCTTCTCTCACTGATTTCAACCTTTTGATACCTTTTCTCCTTAAAATGTCCTTCCCATGATCTTCTTTGCCTTTTTATCCCCTTAAACAAGGTAGTACACACCTGCCTCATATATGGTGTCTGGCATGATGGAAACAATTTCTGTGTACCAAACAGCATCCTATTCTCTATACAGCGCACTATATACGGTAGGGAATAGGATTTGGGGGAAACACAATGACAGAGACAGGTATGTGTAAGAGCCATACTGCTCCGGGAGGTGTTAACCGTTGTTGAAACATTTCTAGAGTGTCAAGTTCTTGCACCAACCTTAGACCCTCTTTGCCTTAAAGTACAAAGGAGAAGCATGTGGGGAGATAATAGAGTATGGGTACACCACAAAACATATGGGGGTACACCTAATACATTCAAGGCAAAAGCAGCAAGCTGCAATAAAACAACCACAGGCCATACTCTGAACTTTGCTTCGTATGTATATATATTTATTTTAAAAGTGAAAAATCATTTGCAGTTTGTATAAACATAGAGTATGACTCAACAGGCACCATTCTATCTTTGTTATGAAATTATTAATTGTTTCATCTATTCCAATTGCACTAGATGTTTTTCTGTTTTTCTGTATAAAAAAAGGCAAAAAATGAAAATATATTGTAAGGAAACACAAATACACATTTTATTGAACTGTGGTGTGTAGTATGTTTTGATTGTCTGATGAGTTGGTTTTCTTATTTGAAACCTGTATTTTTGGATAGCTAGTTGGATTTTTGGAGTTTAATTTTCTTGGCATCACAAAAAAACATATTTGGCACCTTATGGTGAACAAAAAGACAGGAAATGTAAATGGTTTAAAGTAGACCCAGAACACAAAAGCGACACAGGAAACTTGCAAAACATTTTTAAATGGTCCTCTAATGGATACATTCTCAGATCTCTCAAAGACTTAGGGCTAGAGTCTATCAGATCTGTGCTGGCCCGCCACCCGCATAGTGGTTGTTTTGGCGGTGTCTCTGCATTTGATCTAAAGGGGACATTTCCATTGGCTGCATGGTGTCGTATTAAGAGAAATCCCATGCAGCCTTGTTACCAAGTTTGAGCACTGGAATATGAGATGTAATCTACACCTCGATTAGGCTGATAGAAATATTCATAATTTTGTTTCATGATTTTCCTTTTGAGTGTCATTATTTCTATATAGCCAAAACTTTCTCATTCTGAACTTCTAACATGAGTGGGACAGGTGTGACTTTGTGACAATGCCCAAATGAGCAGCTGCTCACCGATTTGACGCAGTTACACCTGTCGGCTATCG
The DNA here is from genome assembly GCF_034236695.1 of Oncorhynchus nerka. Classification (NCBI taxonomy): domain Eukaryota; kingdom Metazoa; phylum Chordata; class Actinopteri; order Salmoniformes; family Salmonidae; genus Oncorhynchus; species Oncorhynchus nerka. The sequence continues at coordinate 55,405,597 of NC_088415.1, forward strand.
CTTGTTAACGCTTGATCGGATTGAATCTAGGCCATAGTTACAATAATCCATAGTATCCATTTGATGTACAGCACATGGCCCACAGCCTCAAAGAGAGATAAGATAAGCTCCTGTGTGACATGGCTTTCAATAGTCAAAAGTAGTGCACTACAGTGGTGGAAAAAGTACCCAGCTCTCATACTTGAGAAAAAGTAAATTTACCTTAGTAGAAAATTACTCAAGTATAAGTCACCCAGTAAATTCCAATTGGAGGAAAATAATTTGGTTTAAAAAAAATACTTAAGTGTCAAAAGTAAATGTAATTGCTAAAATATTCCTAAGTATTAAAAGTAAAAGTATAAATCAATTCAAATTCCTTATAATTTATGAATAGCCAGGAGCACGCTCCAACACTGACATAATTTACAAACAAAACATGTGTTCAGTGAGTCCACCAGATCAAAAGCAGTAGGGATAACCAGTGCCTTCGGAAAGTATTCAGACCCCTTGACTTTTTCCAGATTGTTACGTTACAGCCGTATTCTAAAATGTATGAAGTACTTTTTCCCCTCAATCTACACACAATACCCCATAATAACAAAGCAAAAACAGGTTTTTAGACATTTTTGCTAATTTATAAAAAATATCAAACTCAAATATGACTTAAAAGTATTCAGACAATTAACTGAGTACTTTCTTTAAGCACCTTTGGCAGTGATGGCAGCATTGATTATTCTTGGCTATGACACCACAAGCTTGGCACACCTCATTTGGGGAGTTCCTCCCATTTTTCTCTGCAGATCCTCTCAAGCTCTGTCAGGTTGGATGGGAGTGTTGCTGCACAGCTATTTTCAAGTCTCTCCAGAGATGTTCGATTGGGTTCAAGTCTGGGCTCTGGCTGGGCCACTCAAGGACATTCAGAGACTTGTCCCGAAGCCACTCCTGCTATGTCTTGGCTATGTGCTTAGGGTCATTGTCCTGTTGGAAGGTGAACCTTCGCCCCAGTCTGAGGACCAGAGCACTCTAGAGCTGGTTTTCATCAAGGATCTCTCTGTATTTTGTCCCTGCCGCTGAAAAACATCCCCACAGCATGATGCTGCCACCACCATGCTCACTGTAGGGATGGTGCCCGGGTCTCCTCCAGACGTGACGCTTGGCATTCATGCCACATAGTTCAATCTTGGTTTCATCAGGCCAGAGAATCTTGTTTCTCATGGTCTGAGAGTCTTTAGGTGCCTTTTGGCAAACTCCAAGCAGGCTATCATGTGCCTTTTACTGAGGAGTGGCTTCCGTCTGGTCACTCTACCATAAAGGCCTGATAGTTAGAATGCTTCAGAGATGGTTGTCCTTCTGCAAGGTTCTCCCATTTCCACAGAGGAACTCTAGAGCTCTGTCAGATTGACCGAGGGGTTCTTGGTCACCTACTTGACAAAGGCCCTTCTCCTCTGATTGCTCAGTTCTGGTACCCTTCTCCAGATCTGTACCTCGACACAATCCTGTCTCGGAGCTCTATGGACAATTCCTTCAACCTCGTGGTTAGGTTTTTGCTCTGACATGCACTGTCAGCTGTGGGACCTTATATAGACAGGTGTGTGCCTTTCCAAATCATGTCCAATCAATTGAATTTACCACATGTGGACTCCAATCTCAAGGATTATCAATTGAAACATGATGGACCTGAGCTCAATTTCGAATCTCATAGCAAAGGGTCTGAATACTTAAGTAGATAAGGTATTTCTGTTTTTATTTTTTTTAAATAAATTTGCAAAGATATTTTAAAAAACGGTTTTTGCTTTGTCATTATGGGGTATTGTGTGTAGATTGCTGAGCTTTAAATATATATATATATCTATTTATTTAATCCATTTTAGAAGAAGTCTGTAATGTAACAAAATATGTAAAATGTCAAGGGGTCTGAATCATTTCCAAAGGCACTGTAAGCGTGTGAATTAAACCATTTTCATTTCCTGCTTAGCATTCAATGTAACGAGTACTTTTGGGTGTCAGGGAAAACATATGGAGTAAAAAGCACAATTGTGTTTAGGAATGTAGTGAATTAAAAGTTGTCAAAAATATAAAGAGGTAAGTACAGATACCCCCAAAAACGACTTAAGTAGTGACCTTCAAGTATTTTTACTGAAGTACTTTACATCACTGTGCACTATAGAGAATAGGGTGCCATATGAGATGCAACCCAAACCCACACGAGAGTCCTCAGGAGTTTTTAAGGGATTCCCTTAGTCTTAACATCAGCCTGCCCTACTCCCAGATCAGATCCCACTAGTTGCCCTTATCTGTTATACGTTAAGGTTCAGGAGCCATAAGTCTGGTGGCCCCTGGACTGGGAGGATGGACTAAACAGTGACTAAGCCCGGCCAAACGGCCACAGCAGCTGCTAAATGCCACCAGTTGGCACCATTGGATGTAGAGAGGGATGGAGGGAGAGATGGAAGGAGGAAAAGATTAAGAGCCCAGGCTGGATCTGGCATAAGGTGCAGTCCAGTGGGGCTGGGAGCCAACAGGGACAGGTCTGGATCAGCTAAAAATGTCAAATGTAAAAATCCACAAGAAAAAATAAATAAAAGTAGGGCATCATGAGATGAATGTACAAAAAGACACTTACAAAAGCATCTGAAGGCATCTAGAATTTGTTATAATTTGGATCATCTGGAAACATTGCTTTTTGTTTTGTTCTGTTTGTTTTGTTTTCCCAAAAAGCCTCAAAGGCTTAGGCTGGGATTCAATCAATTACAGATAGTGGGTTTCCAGAAACACAGGAGAAACATTTTATTTTTCAGAGAAAAAAAATCCTCCAAAATGGTGTAAGTACAAATGTAAACTGGGTGGTTCGAGCCCTGAATGCTGATTGGCTGACAGCAGTGGTATATCAGATCGTATACCACGGGTATGACAAATCATTTATTTTTACTTCTCTAATTAGGTTGGTAACCAGTTTATAATAGCAACAAGGCACCTCTGGCGTTTGTGATATATAGCCAATATACCACGGCTAGGGGCCGTGTCAAGGCACTCTGCGTTGCGTCGTGCTTAAGAACAGACCTTAGCCGTGGTATATTGGCTACATACCACACCTCCTCCGGGATCAATGTTAAAGTATACAATAGATGCACGAAGTTACCTTGGTCTGATCCTTAAGAGGATTTATATCCTTTTTTTCAATTTTCGCCTAAAATGACATACCCAAATCTAACTGCTAGTAGCTCAGGACCTGAAGCAAGGATAGCATATTATTGGTACCATTTGAAAGGAAACACTTTTTTGTTTGTGGAAATGTGAAATTAATGTAGGAGAATATAACACAACAGATCTGGTAAAAGATAATACAAACAAAAAAAACATGTATTTTCCAAAAATGTTTTTGAACATCATCTTTGAAATGCAAGAGAAAGGCCATAATAAAATATTGCAGTTTAGATGCAATAAAGATTTTGGCCACTAGATGACAGCAGTGTGTGTACAGCGTTTCAGATTGATCCAGTGAAGCATTGCAATACTGCACAGTATTTTGTATGTCTGCACAAATGTGCCGAATTGGTCAATTGATATATTTAAGTACTTAACTATAGAGAACATGCAAAAATGCTATGGTAATACAACATTTTAGTTTACACACTCCCAGGAATGTTATACATGAATCATTAGCTTATACACTGACTTTCACACATCTAGATGGCCGGGCGTGGTGGGTGCGGAGCCAGAGACAGCAGGGGTTCAAATTGTAGAACCCAGCTCCAACATTTGAATATAAAAATTGATTTTATCAAACAAAACTGTTACATTTTATCTCTGGGACCCACATGATGACAAATCAGAGCAAGTCTACTGAATGTTAGTACATTATTTACCTTCAAATGTGAATGTATCAAACCAGTTGCAGTTTATTGCTGTGCACTCTCCTCAAATAATAGCATAGTATTTTTTCACTGTAATAGCTACTGTAAATTGGACCGTGCCGTTGGATTAACAAGAATTTAAGATTTCTGCCATATAAGACATGTCTATGTCCTGTAAAGTTTGCTGTTACTTACAATGTCATTCTAATCACATTAGCATCTACCGTCCCGGTATAGGGACACCGATCCCATAGAGGATAGACCTTATAGGCTACCCTTCACACATTCAAAAGATAATATTCAGAGGCCAGTAATTTGCAACCTCCCCACCACTAATCTAATCTGTATGTTCAGGGCCTGAGCATGAAGCACACACCTTCTCTCTTTGCACACGTCAAAATTATTGCACAGTTTAGGGAATAGGGTGTCATTTGGGACTCACACAGCTCGTTGTAAAAAAACAATAATTTCCTGAAAATGAGATCAACAGTACCCTTAGATACAAAAAAGAAACTAGACGTCGAGGTCTCTTGTCAATGGAAGTGCACTGAATAGGGAATAGGTTGCCATTTGGGAGTAGCATGCAGAATCAGAATCAGACAAACCATAATTGTTTTCTTCTCATTCACGTCTCGGAAGTAACTAATCAAATGTACTCAGTCTTCTTGTCAATATAGTGTTTATATATTTAGTCAAAATCGATAGTGTTCATTCAGTCATTTATAGATAAACATTCTATACAAAATGATTATAATCCAAAATCAGGTCACATGGGACGGTCATTTTGAAATCAGAGATGCCATTTCGTAGAGAAAGACACCAGGGCTCATAGAGTGGTATTCAAACAGCGTTATTATCAAATAGTCCATGATGTAACATTATTATTAAACATCACTTACTACACAAACAGGAAATACTGTATAAATGTACAGCAATGACAGTGTGTGTGTCTCAAATGGCACTCTATTCCCTTTATAGCCCTATGGGTCCTGGTCTAAAGTAGTGCACTACAAAGGGAATAGGGTGCCACTTGGGACAAAGCCAGTGTTAATATTGATGTGGGCACACAGGCATGAAAGCAGGCAAGTCATACACTGCCATGCTCTAGCAGCAAACACCTGGTCTATGTCCCAAATGACACTCTATTCCCTATTGTCACGCCCTGACCATAGAGAGCTGTTTATCCTCTGTTGGTTGGGGCGTGATAGTGACTAGAGTGGGTCATCTAGGTGATTCATGGTTTATGTTCGCCGCAATCAGAGACAGCTGTTTATCGTTGTCTCTGATTGGGGATCATATTTAGGCAGCCATTTCCTCATTGTGCTTTGTGGGATCTTGTCTATGGATAGTTGCATGTTAGAACTATTATTAGCTTCACGTTTCATTTGTGATTTATTGTTTTGTTTGTTTGAGTTTCGATTGATTAAAATATGTGGTGTCCAAGATGGCATAGCAGTGAAGACGTGTTTTGTTCGTGTACTTTTGTATTTTTCATATTTTTTGTATATATATTTTAATTTTATCAATCTCTTTTCAATTCGATTATACCTTCCGGTAACCTGCCTCACCCAATGTGATACGGTATCGCTATTATTTTTAATTTTAGAACACATTCAAGAACCTCCAGAAGCTAACCAGCTAATTAGCTATTCAGTCATTGTTCGCCACTGCTAGCGGCTTTTACCTTCTGCACAGATACCAGCCCTGTTCTTAGCCTGGATAATACTCGCCAGTCTACTAGTATCGGACTGTCTCTCCACAACAACGCCGGATTCCTGCCGTAATCCCTGGACCACTACTTCTGATCTTCACAGCTAGCTTGCAGCTAGCTTGCAGCTAGCTAGCTCACAGCTAGCAGTTAGCTAGCTAGCTCACCGTGGCACCCAGTACTGAAGCTATCCCCGAGGCCCACCTCCCGGCCTACTCAGCTGTTCACCCGAACCCCACTCATACACAGCTAGAGCCCGATACTCCACCGGATCCTTGCTGTAAACTCTGAACCTTGGCACCGGATCACTGCTGCTACCGATTGGCTATAGTGGCCAACGCCACTGCCACGAAGCTAGCACCAGTTAGCCGTGAGCCAGGCGCATCTCCCGGCCAGCAAACTAAATTCTACAATACCTCTTTCGCCATCTGGCTTGGATTCTCTGTCGACACGGCGCCCCGCCACACCACCACGACTGCTCTGCCAACTTTAAACGCCTTGTCGCCTGCTAACGTAGTGGCGGGTTCCCTGTTCCATCTACTGCTGCCCCCTGGACACTATGATCACTTAGCTACATAGCTGATGCCTGTTGGACTGTCCATTAATCACGGTACTCCATTCTGTTTATTTTATTTTTTTTATCTGTCGGCCCCAGCCGCGAACTCAGGCTCTGTGTGTAGTTAATCCGACCCTCTCTGCCTAGTCATCGCCATTTTACCTGCTGTTGTTGTGTCAGCTGATTAGCTGTTGTTGTCTCACCTGTTGTTTTAGCTAGCTCTCCCAATCAACACCTGCGATATTTTATGCCTCGCTGTATGTCTCTCTCAAATGTCAATATGCCTTGTATACTGATGTTCAGGTTAGTTATCATTGTTTTAGTTTACAATGGAGCCCCTAGTTCCACTCTTCATACCTCTGATACCTCCTTTGTCCCATCTCCCACACATGCGGTGACCTCACCCATTACAACCAGCATGTCCAGAGATACAACCTCTCTTATCATCACCCAGTGCCTGGGCTTACCTCCGCTGTACGCGCACCCCACCATACCCCTGTCTGCGCATTATGCCCTGAATATATTCTACCATGCCCAGAAATCTGCTCCTTTTATTCTTTGTCCCCAACACTCTAGGCGACCAGTTTTGATAGCCTTTAGCCGCACCCTCATACTACTCCTCCTCTGTTTCGCGGGTGATGTGGAGGTAAACCCAGGCCCTGCATGTCCCCAGGCACCCTCATTTGTTGACTTCTGTGATCAAAAAACCTTGGTTTCATGCATGTCAACATCAGTAGCCTCCTCCCTAAGTTTGTTTTACTCACTGCTTTAGCGCACTCTGCCAACCCTGATGTCCTTGCCGTGTCTGAATCCTGGCTTAGAAAGGCCACCAAAAATTCTGAGATTTCCATACCCAACTATAACATTTTCCGTCAAGATAGAACTGCCAAAGGGGGAGGAGTTGCAGTCAACTGCAGAGATAGCCTGCAAAGTAATGTCATACTTTCCAGGTCCATACCCAAACAGTTCGAACTACTAATTTTAAAAATGACTCTCTCCAGAAATAAGTCTCTCACTGTTGCCGCCTGCTACCGACCCCCCTCAGCTCCCAGCTGGGCCCTGGACACCATTTGTGAATTGATCGCCCCCCATCTAGCTTCAGAGTTTGTTCTGTTAGGTCACCTAGCTGGGATATGCTTAACACCCCGGCAGTCCTACAATTTAAGCTAGATGCCCTCAATCTCACACAAATCATCAAGGAACCCACCAGGTACAACCCTAAATCTGTAAACAAGGGCACCCTCATAGACGTTATCCTGACCAACTGGACCTCCAAATACACCTCCGCTGTCTTCAACCAGGATCTCAGCGATCACTGCCTCATTGCCTGTATCCGCTACGGGTCCGCAGTCAAACGACCACCCCTCATCACTGTCAAACGCTCCCACTTCTGCGAGCAGGCCTTTCTAATCAACCTGGCCCGGGTATCCTGGAAGGATATTGACCTCATCCCGTTAGTTGAGGATGCCTGGTCATTCTTTAAAAGTAACTTCCTCACCATCTTAGATAAGCATGCTCCGTTCAAAAAATGCAGAACTAAGAACAGATATAGCCCTTGGTTCACTCCAGACCTGACTGCCCTCGACCAGCACAAAAACATCCTGTGGCGGACTGCAATAGCATCGAATAGTCCCTGCGATATGCAACTGTTCAGGGAAGTCAGGAACCAATACACGCAGTCAGTCAGGAAAGCAAAGGCCAGCTTTTTCAAGCAGAAACTTTCATCCTGTAGCTCTAACTCCAAAAAGTTCTGGGACACTGTAAAGTCCATGGAGAACAAGAGCACCTCCTCCCAGCTGCCCACTGCACTGATGCTAGGTAACACGGTCACCACCGATAAATCCATGATAATCGAAAACTTCAACAAGCATTTCTCAACAGCTGGCCATGCCTTCCTCCTGCCTACTCCGACCTCGGTCAACAGCTCCGCCCCCCCGCAGCTACTCGCCCAAGCCTCCCCAGCTTCTCCTTTACCCAAATCCAGATAGCAGATGTTCTGAAAGAGCTGCAAAACCTGGACCTGTACAAATCAGCTGGGCTTGACAATCTGGACCCTCTATTTCTGAAACTATCCGCCGCCATTGTCGTAACCCCTATTACCAGCCTGTTCAACCTCTATTTCATATCGTCTGAGATCCCCAAGGATTGGACAGCTGCCGCAGCCATCCCCCTCTTCAAAGGGGGAGACATCCTGGACCCAAACTGTTACAGACCTATATCCATCCTGCCCTGCCTATCTAAGGTCTTCGAAAGCCAATTCAAAAAACAGATCACTGACCATCTCGAATCCCACCATACCTTCTCCGCTGTGCAATCTGGTTTCCGAGCCGGTTACGGGTGCATCTCAGCCACGCTCAAGGTACTAAACGATACCATAACAGCCATCGATAAAAGACAGTACTGCGCAACCGTCTTTATCGACCTGGCCAAGGCTTTCAACTCTGTCAATCACCATATTCTTATCGGCAGACTCAGTAGCCTCGGTTTTTCTAATGACTGCCTTCCCTGGTTCACCAACTACTTTGCAGACAGAGTTCAGTGTGTCAAATCGGAGGGCATGTTGTCTGGTCCTCTGGCAGTCTCTATGAGGGTGCCACAGGGTTCAATCTCGGGCCGACTCTTTTCTCTGTATATATCAATGACGTTGCTCTTGCTGCGGGCGATTCCCTGATCCACCTCTACGCAGACGACACCATTCTGTATACTTCTGGCCCTTCCTTGGACACTGTGTTAACAAACCTCCAAATGAGCTTCAATGCCATACAACACACCTTCCGTGGCCTCCAACTGCTCTTAAACGCCAGTAAAACCAAATGCATGCTTTTCAACCGTTCGCTGCCTGCACCAGCACGCCCGACTAGCATCACCACCCTGGATGGTTCCGACCTAGAATATGTGGACATCTATAAGTACCTAGGTGTCTGGCTAGACTGTAAACTCTCCTTCCAGACTCATATCAAACATCTCCAATCTAAAATCAAATCTAGAGTCTGCTTTCTATTCCGCAACAAAGACTCCTTCACTCACGCTGCCAAACTTACCCTAGTAAAACTGACTATCCTACCGATCCTCGACTTCGGCGATGTCATCTACAAAATAGCTTCCAATACTCTACTCAGCAAACTGGATGCAGTTTATCACAGTGCCATCCGTTTTGTTACTAAAGCACCTTATACCACCCACCACTGCGACCTGTATGCTCTAGTCGGCTGGCCCTCGCTACATATTCGTCGCCAGACCCACTGGCTCCAGGTCATCTACAAGTCCATGCTAGGTAAAGCTCTGCCTTATCTCAGTTCACTGGTCACGATGGCAACACCCACCCTTAGCACGCGCTCCAGCAGGTGTATCTCACTGATCATCCCTAAAGCCAACACCTCATTTGTCCGCCTTTCCTTCCAGTTCTCTGCTGCCTGTGACTGGAACGAATTGCAAAAATCGCTGAAGTTGGAGACTTTTATCTCCCTCACCAACTTTAAACATCTGCTATCTGAGCAGCTAACCGATCGCTGCAGCTGTACATAGTCCATCGGCAAATAGCCCACCCAATTTACCTACCTCATCCCCATACTGTTTTTATTTATTTACTTTTCTGCCCTTTTGCACACCAGTATCTCTACCTGCACATGACCATCTGATCATTTATCACTCCAGTGTTAATCTGCAAAATTGTAATTATTCTCCTACCTCCTCATGCCTTTTGCACACAATGTATATAGACTCTTTTTTTCTACTGTGTTATTGACTTGTTAATTGTTTACTCCATGTGTAACTCTGTGTTGTCTGTTCACACTGCTATGCTTTATCTTGGCCAGGTCGCAGTTGCAAATGAGAACTTGTTCTCAACTAGCCTACCTGGTTAAATAAAGGTGAAATAAAAAATAAAAACCTATATAGTGCACAACTATTGACCAGTGCCCACAGGTTCTGGTTAAAAATAGTGCTATATGTAGGGAATAGGGTGCCATTTGGGACGCAAACTCCTGGTCACTGTGGTATTAAATGACTCAACAGAAGTGCCGGAGATCGAACCAGATTAGTTGGTGTTTAACGATATTTTACTTTTCTTGACACACAAACAGTTTCATAAGTTGTTTATAAACTGGGCATCCAAGAGTCCAAAGAGACCTCAATTGCTTCACACAACTGTCACAATATCTCTTCTCCAGTTTATCCCAGCTGGTAGCAGAACCATAGAATTAGAATTAATATTATAAAATAGAATATCTCATTCTATTTCTATGGTCAGAACATTGTAACTTGACAGTAAAAGGAATTCTCCGTTACTTTTGTATAGTTTTTAGCCAGTAGTTCTGAAAGCAGCCCACACGAGCCTAAAGTGGTCCCCGAAAATTGCATACCACGTCACATATGTGCAGATATGTGCTTCACGTCATTGCTCTCTCTCTCTCGCTCTGCTATGTGTGATTCTTGCTAGCTGTCACTCAAATGGCGAGGGGCTGAATCTCTTTGGTTGGAACTCGACTTGCTAGGAGGCTGGCCCATATGGGGGGGGGTGTAAGGAAAACAGTGGCTTTCAAACTAGAGATTTTGTGACTAATTGATGTAAACCGTAATTCTCCTCGTAGATTATGCATGTGTGACATACACATTGACACATCCAGCCCAAAGGGAGGTTTACAAAATACAAATAATAATAACAATGAGGAAAACATTAAATAAATATAAAACATCTCACTATCCATTAAGTTACAGGACACTAAAGGCAGTTAGAATCTTGAGACAGGTTGATTTCTCAACGAGGCTCAGAGGTTTAAAGGGTTCAGGTTACCCAGTTGCAGGATTAATACGGTGCGGGGGAAATCGAGGGGACAACAGATCTCACGAAAAACAAAGTCAAGTGTTGCTGAGAGGACAAGTTAAACCAAATAACTCAATTCCACAATGCCCCCAGGCATGGGTGGGTGGGGTAGTATCGCCTAGTTCTGGCCTGAGTACAAAGGTTAGACTGAAAGTCGCCCACTTGATCTGCCCAGAAACTTCCACCATCACTAATCACATTCTTCCCCTGTTGAATTTCTACCCTCTTCATATTGTTGTTTTTGTATCAATGGTGAAAAGTTGGATTGGTAAACACCCACCTGTTATAAACTTCTGTGTTATAGATTTTATTTCCCCACTGTTTAATATCCCTTCCTCTCTCGACTCCACAATGTCAGACAATAAATCCTGGGAATTAGTTTTCTCCACCAGCCAGCCTGATGATGAGGTTAGTTCAATAGGAGCAGGAGACGGGTCATGGGCTGCATAGACATCACCTCTCTGAAGAGTGTGTCAAGAACTCAAAAATGTCCTGTTTGTATCAAGAATGGTCCACCACCCAAAGGACATCCAGCCAACTTGACACAACTGTGGGAAGCATTGGAGTCAACATGGGCCAGCATCCCCGTGGAACATTTTCGACACCTTGTAGATGCCCCGACGAATTGAGGCTGTTCTGAGGGCAAAACGGGGTGCAACTCAATATTAGGATAGTGTTCCTAATGTTTTGTACATTCAGCATATATTTGGCCTTGTGTTTTAGTTAATTGTCCAGTGTCTGTTGGAAGCAGACTGAACCAAGTTTTCCTCTAGGACTGTTTTCTGTTTTCTTTTGTCCTAAAAAAACAACTTAGTCCTTGTCGATGAAAAGCATACCCATAACATGATGCAGCCACCACCATGCTTGAAAATATATAGAATGGTAGTCAGTGATGTGTTGTGTTGGATTTGCCCCAAGCGTAATACTTTGTATTCAGGACCAAAAGGTCTTTGCCACATTTTTGCAGGTTTAATTTAGTGCCTTATTGAAAACAGAATGCATGTTTTGCTTGTTTCCTTTTCACTCTTTCATTTTTGTTAGTATTGTGGAGTAACTACAATCTTGCTGATCCATCCTCATTAATATCTCCTCTCACAGCCATTAAACTCTGCAACTGTTTCCTTCCTCTCCGGCAACTGAGTTAGGAAGGGCGCCTGTATCTTTGTAGTGACTGGGTGTATTGATAGACCATCCAAAGTGTAACTCATAACTGCACCATGCTGAAAGGGATATTGAATGTCTGCTTTTTTAAAACATTGTAGTTGTTGTATCTACCCATAGGTGCCCTTTTTGCAAAGCATTGGAAAACCTTCCTGGTCTTTGTGGTTGAACCTGTGCTTGAAATTCACTGCTTGACCGAGGGACCTTACACATAATTGTATGTGTGAGGTACAGAGATGTGGTAGTCATTTAAAAATCATGATAAAGACTATTATTGCCCACAGAGTCCATGCAACCTATGAAGCACATTTTTACTCCTGAACTCTTTTTTTTTAGGTTTGCCATAACAAAAGGGTTGAATACTTATTGACTCAAGACATTTCAACTTAATTTTTTAAAATTCATTTGTAAACATTTCTAAACACCAAGAAGCATTTGCATCCCATTACATGACAACAATAAACAAATGTACTGACTGCAAAGGAGTACAGTAGGAAAGTTGGAACTGAAGTTTTTATTTTATTTTATTTATTTGACCTTTATTTAACCAGGCAAGTCAGTTAAGAACAAATTCTTATTTTCAATGACGGCCTAGGAACAGTGGGTTAACTGCCTGTTCAGGGGCAGAAGTATTTGTAA